>NW_026030548.1:12926-41246 GCF_019186545.1 Solanum stenotomum
AAAATGATTAGCAAAGTTTTAAACAAATAAACAACTAAATAAGTAGAGACTAGAGATTAATTACTCACAAAATAAATAATTAAATGTAAACAAATAAATAACTAAATGAAAAGTGAGTTGGAACGAATGTACCAAACGTCTACTTAAAAAAGTAGACGTGTATGACCGGAAGGCGAAAATTGAAAGTTGAATTTTGAAGCTCCAATTTCCAAAGTTCAAATTCGTAATTTTAACGAGAAGTCGAGAATAAGAGAATTTAGAGAGTAGAGACTAGAGAGTAGAGAGATTATAAGATATTTTTGTGAGTGAAAAGAATGAAAGATTAGGGGAATTTATAGTTAAAAAAAAGGTTGAAAATGTAGTTTTAAGAAGTTTGGGGTATTAAAAAAAGTTTGGGGGGTAGGGAGGTGTAAATGGGGGGTTATGGGGTGAAAGAGCCGTTGGTGGGGCCCAAAACCCGTTGCCCAACGGCTCTCAACGGCTATTTTTAAAATTTTTAGATTTAAAAAAAAAAAAAAAAAAAAGTTCCGAATCGAACCGGAACCGGACCGGACCGGGATGGAACCGGGACTAACCGGACCAGGACGGACCGGTAAATCCCGGTTTCCGTCCCGTTACCCCTCCCGGACCGAAACAAGTTCGGAATCACCAAAAGATCCATGAAATATAGGACACAAAAATCAACAAAACGGGGGTTTACCCTCTCCGGGGTTTGTTTAACCTTGAAAATGGGTCGATTTTCCCACCGGGAACAACCACCTCCATAGCTAAGGTCTTGACAGACGTCCACAAAAATTTTTGGCAAAAATGACGGCGGAAATCAGGATCACCAAAAGATCCATGTAATATAGCACACGAAAGTTGGAAAAATAGGGGGTTTCCTCAATCCGGGGATCGTGTCACATAGAAGATGGACGGTTTACCCATTGGGACCAATCAGATCAATAGCTAAAATCTTGACGGATGTCTATGAAAAATATCGACAAAAAGACGTTGGAAATCTGGATTACCAAAAGATCCATGGACTATAGCACACGAAAATCGGTAAATGGGGGGTTTACCCACTCCGGGGCTCATTTAACCTTAAAAATGTGTCGGTTTGCCCTCAGGACCAACTGACTGCATAGCTAAGGTCTTTCAGATGTCCACAAAAAATTTCGACAAAAATGACATCCATGGACTATAGCACACGAAAATCGGTAAAACGAGGGGTTTACTCGCTCTTGGCTTGATTGACTATTAAAATGGGTCGGTTTTCCCGTCGAGACCAACCAGCCTCACAACAAAGGTCTTGACGGACGTCCACGAAATTTTTTGGCAAAAGTGATGTCAGAAATTTGGATCACCAAAAGATCCATGGAATATAGCACACGAAAATCGATGAAATGGTGGGTTTACCTGCTCTACGGATCGTTTGACCTTGAAAATGGGTCGGTTTGCCAGTCCGAACCAACCAGCTCTATAGGTAAGGTCTTGACGGACGTCCACGAAAAATTTTGACAAAAATAAAGTCGGAAATCACCAAAAAATTCATGTATTATAGCACATGAAAATCGGCAAAATAGGGGTTTACCCGCTCCGGGGCTCGTTTGACCTTAAAAATGGGCTGGTTTACCTGTCTAGACCAATTGGCTCCAAAGCTAAGGTCTTGACGGATGTCCAAGAAAAAGTTTGGCAAAAATGACGTCGGAAATCTGAATCACCAAAAGATCCATGGACTATAAAACACGAAAATTAGCAAAAAATGGAGGTTTACCTGCTCTGGGGATTGTATAACCTTGAAAATGGGTCGATTTTCTCGTCGGGACCAACCGGTTCCATAGCTAAGGTCTTGATGGACGTCAATAAAATATTTCAGCAAAAATGACGTCGGAAATCTGGATCACCAAAATATCCGTGGATTAAAGACCACAAAAATCGGCAAAACGGGCAAGTTTACCCGCTTTGGGGATCGTTTGACCTTGAAAATGGGCAGATTTGCCCGTTGGGACCAACCGGCTCCAAAACTAAGGTCTTGACGGATGTCCATGAAAAAGTTTGGCAAAAATTACGTCAGAAATCCGGATCACCAAAAGATCCATGGACTATAGAAGATGAAAATTAGCAAAATGGAGGGTTTACCAGCTCCGGGGATTGTTTGACCTTGAAAATGGGTCGGTTTTCCTGTCGGGACCAACCGACTCCATAGCTAAGGTCTTGACAGACGTCTACAAAATTTTTTGGCATAAATGGCATCAAAAATCCTAATCACCAAAAGATCCATGGACTATAGCACACGATAATCGGCAAAAAATGGGGGGGTTACCCGCTCCGGGGATCATTTGAGCATGAAAATGGGATGATTTACCTGTCTGGATCAATGGACTCCATGCTAAGGTCTTGATGGACGTCTACGAAATATTTTGGCAAAAATGATGGTGGAAATCTAGATCCCTATAGCATACAAAAATTGGTAAAATGGGGGTTTACATGCTCCAAAAGTCTTTTGACCTTCAAAATGGGCCAGTTTACCCGTCGGGACCAACCAGATCCATATATAAGTTTTTGAAGGACGTCCACAAAAATTTTGACCAAAATGACGTTGGTATTCCGGATCACCAAAAGATCCATGGATTATAGCACATGAAAGTCGACAAAATAGGGTGTTTACCCGTTCCGGGGATTGTTCCACCTTGAAAATGGGCCAGTTTTCCCATCGGGACCAACCTGCTCTCTAGCTAATGTCTTGATGAATGTCCACAGAATTTTTGGCTAAAATGACATCGAAAATCTGAATCACCAAAAGATCCATGGATATAGCACACGAAAATTGACAAAATGAGAGATTTACCTGATTCGAGGATCGTTTGACATTAAAAATGGCCGATTTGCTCATTTGTACCAACCGACTCCATAGCGAAGGTCTTGATGGACGTCCACAAAAATATTCAGCAAACTTGACGTTGGAAATCCAAATCACCAAATGATCCATGGACTATAGCACACGAAATTCGGCAAAACGGGGGGTTTACACGCTCTGGGGATCATTTGACCTTCAAAATGGGCCGATTTTCCCGTCTAAACCAACCGGTTCCAAAGCTAAAGTCTTGACGGATATACTCAAAAAATTTTGGCAAAAATGACGTCAGAAATCCTGATCACCAAAATATCCATGGACTATAGCACACGAAAATTGGCAAAACAGGGTGTGTTTACCCCTTCCGGGGATTGTTTGACCTTGAAAATGGTTTGGTTTCCACATCGGGACAAATTAGCTCCACAGCTAAAGTTTTGATGGATGTCCACGAAAAATTTCAGCATAAATGACTTCGGAAAACCGGATCACCAAAAAATCCATTGACTATAGCACACGAAAATTGGCAAAACGGGGGGTTTGCCCTCTTTGGGGATCGTTTGAACTTAAAATGCGGTGGTTTACCCATCGGGACAAACCGGCTTCATAGCTAAGGTATTGATAGACGATCACGAAATTTTGGCAAAAATTAAGTCAAAAATTACCAAAAAATCCATGGACTATAGCATACGAATATCGGCAAAACGGGGGTGTTTACCGCTCTGGGGATCGTTTGACCTTGAAAATGGGATGGTTTACCCGTCGGGACCGACCGGCTCCAAAGCTAAGGTCTTGACGGACATCCACGAAAAAATTTGGCAAAAGTTATGTCGAAAATCTGGATCACCAAAAGATCCATCGACTATAGAAAACAAAAATCAGCAAAATGGCGATTTTACCCGCTCTGGGGATTGTTTGACCTTGAAAATGGGTCGGTTTTCCCGTCGGGACCAACCAGCCTCAGAGCAAAGGTCTTGACGGACGTCAACGAAAAATTTCGGCAAAATTGATGTTAGAAATTTGGATCACCAAAAGATCCATGGAATATAGCACACGAAAATCGATGAAACGAGGGGTTTACCTGCTCTAGGGATCGTTTGACCTTGAAAATGGGTCGGTTTGCTAGTCCGGACCAACCAGCTCTATATGTAAGGTCTTGACGGACGTGCACGGAAAATTTTGACAAAAATAAAGTCGAAAATCACCAAAAAATCCATGTATTATAGCACATGAAAATCGGCAAAACAGGGGGTTTACCCGCTCCGGGGCTCGTTTGACCTTGAAAATGGGCTGGTTTACCTATCTAGACCAATTGGCTCCAAAGCTAAGGTCTTTACGGACGTCCATGAAAAAGTTTGGCAAAAATGACGTCGAAAATCTGAATCACCAAAAGATCACTACTAGAAAACATGCCTGTAGCGACAATTATTTAGCAACAACTAAAGATGCGTTGCAATAGACAGTAATTCACAACGGTTATAACCTTTGCAATAGACAAATGGACCTAATGAAACACTTTAAGAAGTAAATCGTTGCATTATTGCGACAACCGTGGCCATAGTATCTTTTATTGCAACGATTCCTACAAACTGTCGCCTTAGGTACTCTATGGCAACGGTTCCACCAAACTCTTTCCCTCAATTATTTCCCTCCACTAATTTTACTACACCCGCCAAAAGAGTTTTTTTTTTAAATATTAATTGTAAAAATAAAATAAAAGGTAAAGTATCACTAGGTTAATTTGTTTCTTCAGACTTTTCATCCTCGTAGGTATCGACTTTCTTCTTTCTCTCTAAAGAACAAAAGTAGCATTTTCCTTTAATCCTTCTTCTTTGATTTTCCTTGTAGGAATCTGGAGCTTTTGGGTCTTCTTCTTAGTGGGTTTTACGTTTCTGCAGCTACAGGTATGTCGTATTCCATCTTCTTCAAAGTTAGAAATTTATTAGAAGGGTTCTTGAAAAAGATTTGAAAATAGACAAATGGGTTTCTGTGAAGTAGATGTTCTTTGCTAGAGTTTATGTTTATAATGTAATGTTATTGTGCATTAGAGTGTGTATCTCAATTTTGGTGAAGATTGAGAAATCTCTGCAAAAATGTTTAGATGGAAATTCTCAGTTTAGGAAGAGTTAATGTTATGAAAGATGAGTTTCGATTCTTCATTATACATGATAATTCTTATCTATCGAAAACCCTCAAGTTTTTGAACAGGACAAACAATTTCTAAGAATAAAATGAACTGAAATATTTTTCAACTCCAAAAGTCATTGAAATCGAACATTAAGGGATTTTGTTTCTCTCTTTCGAGTACAATTTTCAAGCTCTAAGTTTATACTTTCTTCCTTCTTCTCTAAAATTTTTAGTGGACAAACTACAAGTTGGTCATCAAGCTCAGCTCACTGCTTAAAAAGAGGTAATGTTCCTGTTTCTCTTATTTTACTTTGATGTATATCTGTGTGTATGTTAGATATTTTACGTTTACTTTTCTCTGTTCGTTATTGCTTATTCATTTTTTAGTTAAATCATTCCATATGACTGTGTTTTTCAGATTTAAGGTCTGTATTGTAAGTTTAGAATGTTGGAAAAACTTTCACTTTATGCTTTATTGTAAAAAATATTTCATGATCAATTTTTGTCTGTTATGAGTTAAGAGCTTCAGAAACCAGATCATTCATGTTACTTCCTGCCTCAGTGAACTCCATCTCGTCCATTCATTCCCTAGTGTACCAATGCAAGAAAGCTTTTCTTCTGAACATAGCTGTGTAGTGGTGGTGTGTATTCTTCTTGAAATGAAAAAAGAAGTCCGAGGTCGTAGCTTTTTAATGATTGTCATTAGGGTTACCAGGTGCTTTTAACTAGCATTACTGGTTCATGAATACATTGAGCAGACCTAGCGTCTAGTTGATCATAGAATAAGGTTTTGATTATGAAACCAACCTCTTTATTCTTTGAGCACCGAATAAAACTTTAGGTATTGAGTAGTTCTTTGTTTTCTCCTTTAATATTCTTTTTGTGACAAATATTGTATTTTCTGTTTTAAGATCATTTTTGCTTTTGGAATACATTAAGTAGATCCTTGGTGTAGTTGAGCACAAAATAAGGCTTTGAGTGTTAACTCAACCTCTCTAAGGCTGCTCCTAGATTTGGATATGCATGTCTACATTTAACCATACATCCAAGTTCTCTAAGGCTGCCCCTTGTCTTTTCTTATAAATTTGAAGTTTTACGATTGAGCTGCTTAGTTTCTTGAGTGAGGTTAGTGACTTTAGTTTTGTTGTCCTTTTATGCTTTTATTTTACCTTTAAATTTATTTAGAAGTCTTTAATTAGAGACACAACACCCTCAACTTGTTAACTCAAATTTGCCTAGTTAGCTTAGTTATGCTTATCTTTAATTTAAAAGGTTATAACTAGTAAAGTTTTCATGTAGTGAGCCATTCACTACTTAAAAAGAGGTAATATTCCCTTGTCTCTTAATTGTGTAGTTAGTTTCTTTTTAGTCTATTCTCATTTCCATTTATGTGTGTGTGAATCTTGGTTTTTACTCTTCTTTTTGTGTTGTTTATAATCATTTCCAGGTGATTCTTTCCCCATATATGTGCTCTCTAAATGTTGTACATGTATAGTAAGTTTAGAGTGTTGGATAAGATTTCCCTTTTATGTGACTTTCCTATTACTCTTTTTTTCTGATTCATGTTCTATTTTGTGACCATTGCTGATTCTAGAATTGATTGAGTAGATATTGGGTCTAGTTGAGCTACACATAAGGTTTTGAACATTAACTCAGCCTCTCAAGGGGGAGTCTTGCAATCGTGTGCTGCTTAGTTTCTTGAGTGAGGTTGTTGTCTTTGACAAAATATTATGAAATTTTGTATTTTTTATATGAAATCCATTACATCTCTTTAAGTGTTTAGATTTGTCAAAATCGTTTCACTTTACTGTCGTGTCTTACTATCTTAAGATTGAGTTTTTAGATTTTAAATCTTTTACATCATTTCTCTTTTAACTAATTGAAATTCTAGGTAAAATAGGTATTGTTAAGTAGATAGCTGATTATGTATAACAAATAGTTCAAGGAAGAAAGACATTTCATTTATGTTGTTAAATAAAATAAGATAGAGCCACTGATCAAAATCTGTTGTATGTAAGTTTTTAAGGGAACCAAATCTGTTGGTGTGCTATTCAGAATCTTCTCTTTTATTTCTTATCTTGGTAATTTGATTTTGGTGTCGTATAGGATATTCAATATTAAATGGATAGTGGAGATAAAAGTTGGATGGGTCTCCGGAGATCCACCAATGAGTATATCAGTGGTGTGAATAACTTTCTTGATACAACTTTTGAACGAGCTTCCAAAGGAGATGAAATATTGTGTCCTTTCAAAAAGTGTGCTAATTGTAAGTGGAATCATCGAAATGTGGTAGAGGATCACTTGGTTGTTTATGGGTTTGTGCAAGGGTACACCAAATGGATTTTTCATGGGGAAAGTTTTTCCTCGAGAAATCATCCAGATCATAATAATAAGGAAGGTTCCAACATGCGTGACAATATTGACGGCCTACTTCATGATACTTTTAGAGATGTTGCAGGGGACTTGAGGCTTGAGGGAGTGAGAGAGGGGCTATCCGAAGATGCAAAGAAATTTTTTAAATTGCTGGAGGAAGGTAAACAAGAGTTATATCATGGGTGTGAGAATTTCTCTAAACTGAATTTCACCATTCGATTATTCTTGTTCAAATGCATTCATGGTTTGAGTAATGTGGCCTTTGGAGACTTGCTAGACCTGTTAAGAGAGGCATTTCCATTTTCTCATATACCTGAGTCGTTCCACAAAGAAAAAAATGTGATTAAAGATTTGGGTGTTGATTATGAAAAAATACATGCATGTCCTAATGATTGCATGTTATTTTGGAAGGAAAATGAGAAGGAAAATAATTGCTCTGTTTGTGGCTCATCTAGATGGAAGACTGTTAATGATCCCTTGACTAATGAAAGCTCCAAAATTCCTACAAAAGTTTTAAGGTACCTTCCCTTAAAACCTAGGCTTCAGAGAATATTCATGTGTCCTGAAACAACTGCAAATATGAAATGGCATGATACTGAACGACCCAAAGATGGCAACATATGGCATGCGGCTGACGGGGAAGCTTGGAAAAAATTTGATTCCTTGCACGAAGATTTTGCTAGAGATCCTCGTAATGTTAGATTGGGTCTTTCAAGTGATGGTTTCAACCCATTTCGAACCATGAGTATTTCCCATAGCACATGGCCTGTTATGTTAATGAATTATAATTTATCACCGTGGATTTGCATGAAACCGGAGTATATGATATTATCTATGATATTGATGTCTACCTTCAACCACTAATTGCAGAATTGAAAGAATTGTAGGAAACTGGGATGGAAACATATGATGCTGATTCTAACCAAACATTTCAATTGCGTGCAGCCTTATTGTGGACAATTAGTGATTTTCCAGCCTATGCAATGCTTTCTGGTTGGAGCACAAAAGGAAGAAAGGCATGCCCAACTTGTAATCATGGGACATGCTCTCAATATCTCAAGCATAGTCGTAAGATGTGTTACATGGGTCATCGGGCATTATTACCTCCTGATCATCCATTTCGAAGAGATAAGAAATCATTTGATGGTAAAGAAGATCACAGATCTGCACCTACTCCCTTATCAGGCACAGAAGTATTAGAAGAGTTGCGTGAATTCAATAATGTTTTCGGAAAGGGCCAAAAAAGGAAGCATCGTGATAGTGAGGGTCCATGGAAAAAAAGATCCATCTTTTTTGAATTGCCATACTGGGAACATAACAAATTGAGGCACAATCTTGATGTGATGCACATTGAAAAAAATATTTGTGACAGTTTGCTCGGGACTTTGTTGGATGTAACTGGAAAGTCAAAAGACCATGTAAATTCTCGATATGACTTGCAAGAAATAGGGATAAGAAAGGAGCTTCAACCAGTACAAGATGATAATGGAAGAGTTCATTTGGATAAAGCCTGTTTCTCCATGTAACCAGCAGAAAAGAAGTTATTTTGCACTGTTCTTAAAAATGCCAAATTACCAAAAGGTTGTGTTTCAAATATATCAAGATGTGTGGAAGTGGATGAGATGAAAATATTAGGTTACAAGAGCCATGATGCTCATTTCATAATGCATTACTTGCTCCAAATTGCTGTTAGAAAAGTGTTACCCAAAAAAGTTTCTATGGCTTTGATTCGGTTGGGGAACTTCTTTAAAGTCATAAGTAGCAAGGTGATAAGGCGAGCAGATCTTGATACAATGCAGTCTGAGATCTATGAGATTATATGTGACCTTGAAAAGATTTTCCCTCCATCTTTTTTTGATATAATGGTACATTTGCCCATCCATTTAGTAAATGAAATTAAGCTTGGGGGTCCGATACATCTTCGTTGGATGTATTCCACTGAAAGGAACCTATGTTTCTTCAAGGGGCATGTTCGTAATCGATTTCATCTAGAAGCATCAATACTAGAGGGATTCGTGGCACTAGAGAGCGTGAATTTATGTTCTAGATACCTACATGCTGGGGTGAAAACAAAATTTAGTCGATACCAATTAGAGGATGAGCAGGGAACTGAAACAGAGGGAGGTAATTTGTCACCTATATTCCCTAAATTTGGCCATCCGATTGGAAGGGAGAAAAAAAGCAAAGGCAACAATTTTCACATGGATCTCCAGTTATGTGTTGATATACATCGATATGTATTGTTTAATACCGGAGATGAAAAAATGGAGACCTTTATCATGTAAGATCTGTCACTTTTATTATAAACTTCAATATTTTTTATATGATAAGAACTTTGAAACATGCTAATTTGAAATATGCTTGCTTGCAGGGAACATAAGATTGTAATTGACAATCATAGTAGATCAAATGCATGGATTAGAGCACAAAATCATAGTCAGGAATTTGGCAACTGGTTTAAGGAGAAAGTGAAATCTGTTGAAGTGCCTGAACATTTACGACAACTCACTAAAGGGCCTAATACTGCGGCAAAAAGATATACAACATATTTCATCAATGGATATCGATTTCATACAATGAAACGAGATAGTCAAGGTAAGACCCAGAACTATGAAGTGACTTTATCAGCAACGACTGATAGTTTTGCTAGTGCTAGAGACCAAAACCCCATTGATGGAGAAGTTGTCTATTATGGAGTTATTCAAGATATCATAGAGATTGATTATTGGGGTTGCTTTAGTGTTGTGTTGTTTAAATGTGATTGGTTTCGTAATGAAGTAGATGAATATGGATTAACTCGAGTATACTTCAACAAGTTATGCAGTACTGAAGATCCATTTGTACTGGCATCTCAAGTGCATCAAGTTTTCTATGTAGAGGATCCAATTGAGAAAGATGTTTATTATGCAAGGACCAAAGTTCATGTTGATTTATTTGATTTAGAAGAAGAGAATTGCCCTAATATTGGAGAAACATTTTTTGGGGAGCCAGACAATGACATTGGACCATCAAATGGAATACCTGATGCTGATGTTGATCTCAGATGGTCAAGAGAAGATGTACCTGGTGATGTCATTGATATGCCAACTCATGATCAACATTCAGAATATATGGAAGAAGATATGGACACATCAGAAGAAGATGAGGACTTTGATGATGTCGATTGGGATTGGATGGTGGCTGATGATTGACGAAGGGATTTTTCTTATATATCTCTATTGCATTTCTTATATGTACTATTGGTTTGAAAGTCAATTGAAAGAATGTTGATTTTGCCTATTTTATTATTATTGTGTACTTCTGTCTTTTTGGGTTATCTAAATATTATTAGAGATTGCTTTAGTGCTTCATTTATTGAAACGAGCTGAGTGATTTTTCTTTAGAAAACCTCTGTGAATTAGGTAGCAAGAAGTGGTGATAATTCTAATTTCTGCTTCACGCTTTCTCCTTTTTACTAGTTCGTCTTATTGTGACTGTAATCTTCTTTTCACTGATTCTGCTTTATCTTCTTGATTCTGTTGAGATGTCTAACTCTTTATCTTTATATCTCTATTTTTACAGCAGGCAATACTTGGTAGTCATGAAACAGCGAGAGTCTTCAAGAATAAGGAATAAAGAAACAAGAGCAACTGTTCCAGCTGGAACACTCACATCTTTGGCGAATCAAAAGAAGTTGTTGCTAGCTAGAAGAAGAAAGGATCTACTGATCGAAAAGCGACAGCGTCTAACAGATGTAATAGAAGAACAAGATGTGCTAGAATCACACAATCCAGAGGCAGGAGTTCGTATACAAGCTGACTCAACTAACAATGTAGTGCAACCCGTAGAAGAACAACTTCAATTGAATTCTACTGCTCTTAAAGTAAATGAACAATGTGAAGAACAAGGCAAGAACATTCATATTTTATTTATAATATTACTTTTCTTTTTTAATTATAAAATCAAATTACAATACTACTTTGGAAGGGTTATCTTTATTTGTGTATTATTGTAGACTCTTCCACTAAAAAAAGACTAAGAGGTCAAACAAAGATGTTAGCTGTACATGAAAGGCATGATCGTAAACTGATTGTACTGAATAAAGCTGGTCAGCCAGTTGGTTCTAGTACTGATGTCGTGATAGAGTTGAGCAGCTTCCTCGGTACACTTGCTAGGAATGCGACCCTTTGTCCTCTTGATATAGAAAATTGGAAGTTGCTTGACACAAAACAGGATTTGTGGGATTATACCAAGGTTTGAAGTTTTCAATTCTCTGTTAAGTTAAATATATTTAACATTTATTGCACTAACTCAATGTCCAAATTTTCAGGAGAAATATGATATTCCAGAATCGGAAATAGATGGACTTTAAAAACAATTCAAGAAGCTTGGAGAAGGCGTAAGTTTGATTTGAAAACACACCACTTTGATGCCTACGCTAATGATCAAATTCGGATGGAAAAAAAGCCTGATGATGTTCCAACATCTCAATTTAAGGAACTTCTTAAATATTGGAACTCAGAAAAATTTCAGGTAAGTCTTACTAGTTGTTAATACGAAATAAGAGTTATTTGACTCATCGATCTTAGGAAAAGATAAAAAAATCTCCTTCATTTTAGTGTTTCGTGGGTCCAACTTCTTTACAATTTTATTTTAGATTAATTAAAGAAAGTTATTGATTTTACTTCTATATTGTGATTGATTCTAGTTTATCACTCCCTTAATTAACTGTGGCAGTCATAGTACTTGCTTAAATATGGTAATTGAACCTTTATCCCACTGTTAAATTGATACTTTTGAGTATATAGTATTTTTCTTAAACGATTGTTTTCTTTCCATCCTTGCTACTTGGTTTAATTATATGACAGCTTTGGTAGTGGTTCAATTATGGTAAGTTGGGATTTATATTATCATTTTCCCTTCTGTCCTTGTTGGATCTGAGAACAACCTGTAATACATGTTTCTTGGTCGAATTTTATTCCTTATGGATTGAGTTACTTCTCTTTTAGTAAGAGAATATTGTGATTAGCTGATTTGGTGGTTATTTTTGCTCTTCATTTCCAAAATATTTTAAGCTATATAAAGAGCTCTTTTCTTCTGTAACTGATCACTGGCATGATCACTGGCAGTGTCTCTTCTTTCTGGGAGACCACTGAGCTCTCATCTTTTTTACGGATCACTAGTCACTGGAAAAAAGCTTTCCTCTTCTATAAAAATCACTTGATCATTGTGGAACTTCTCTTCTATTTGTAGAAAATGTCAAAAGCCAACAGTGAGAATCGGAAAAAGTTGAAGAATCCACATACTGTTGGCAAGAAAAGCTTTGCTTTACTTCGCAATGATTTGGTATGAGCTCCTGCGTAGCATTGAATAAAAACATGTCGCATTTTAAAGAAGATGTTTGATATCCACTTTTAATGTGTACAGGAAAAAGAGAGGGAAACTAATGATACTCCATCACCTAAGGAATTTTTTGTGGTTACAAGAAAAAGAAAGCCCAATCGATCATACAAGGATACAGATGAAGATACAGCTAGTAAAATTGTGAGATTTCTATCTAATTTTTATTTTGTTTGATTTGAATTTGTTTTTTCATATTTACTCTTTATATGTGTACTTGAATTCTCTTGTTTTTTAATAATAAAACTGCATTATAGGCTGAGATGGAGAATATTGAAATGCAACAAAATGAAGATGGTAATGAGACAATTGATGCATTTGCTTCTGTCATGGGATCAGAACATCCAGGACGTTTGAGATTATATGGAAGAGGGGTTACAAAAACTACTTTGAAAGGGAAAGTGGGAAATTTTGAAGCCTCATCAAATGCAACAAATGACCTTGTGAAAAAGATGGAAGACAGAATGCTGAGAATGGAGGAAAAAATTGAGGAACAGAAGGAACAATTTGACCAACAAAAGACCACGATGAGACAAGAAATTGTAGAAGATGTCATAACAAAACTTCAACGTTCAGGCCTACCAATTGATGTTAATGTTTTGGCAACATTACTTGATGTTTCGTCAACACGAGAAACAAATATTCGGCCAATCCATCGTTCAACTACCAGTAGCAACAATCAAGGTCAGAATCATCCTCCTTCTTCTTCATTTTCTTCTACTACTGCTTTTGCAGTTTTCTGTTTGGTTCATCTTCATTTATGGCCTATTATGTTAATCTGCTTCTACTTCTTTTTCTTGTGCTACTACACTTGCAATCTTCTTGTATTATTGTTGGTGCAACTGCGATCATCTTTTTATTTTTATCGAAGTTGATATTATCGAGATTAGTGTTACTGTTGTTTGCATAGTTTAGGAGTATTGAACTAAACTTAAAACATCAATTGATTAAGAAGGTTTTAAAAGGTGTGCTCCAGATCTGGGTTGATTTTAGGTGTTGTTGGTTTCTAGTAAAAATATACTGACCCTATTTGTTGGTTTTTCCCTTTTGGTTCATAGTTTGTTTCTGATGTATAGTGACCGACTTTGTTCTTATTGTATTGCCTCTTCATGTAGCCCCTATTTGTTGCTGTCTCTTGTGTTTAAATGTTCTATTTTGATCAACAAATATCATGTTTATGACTGTGTAATCTTTCTAGTTCTAATTCTGAGGATTGTAATTTCTGATTTATCAGAATTTAATGTCTTCCATCCTTTGGTGGGTAGAGCTTGAAAACTGTGGTAATGGATTGAGTTGTCTTGTTCAAGTGCAATGCTTGTAATGTAGTCAGCTAACTGATTTGTTCTCACTTGGTTGTTCCCTCTCAGCTTCTTCACATGGTGCTAATTCTTCTAAGTGTTTACTGGCTGCTAAACTGTCTACATCCGTGTACACTGTTATAGCTATATTTTTCAAGTTGTTTCTGATAGGTTTGGCTCCTCCTCATGAACAGTTAGAGCTTCTCTATGTTAGTACTATCACTTAGAGTCTTGGTTTCCTGTGAGTTATTTTCATCATGGCCCCTTTTATCTTTAATCTACTCGTTGTTCTTGAACAATATGTTTGTCCTCCTTTGGTAAGTCCACATTATTGTAATTCTCTGCTCCCTTCCAAACTACAATATCAGTAACTTTGCATTTTTCTTTTTTTAAAAAAGTGATGTGGTAGTATAGGTTATGTCCAGAAAGAGTAAAAATTAGGAGTTATGCGTCTTCTTTTCCCTTTTCATTTTTTAACTTCCTCTTTCCTAATTGTTGACCCCTTTGAAATTGTAGGTGAACAAAATGAGCAAAGCGGGAATGAAAGCAGTGAAGACGTTACTTAAAGAGAATTCGTTTATCTATATATCTACAAACATTCTAGCACTATTTTTACTTGTTGGCCTAATTTTTGTGAACTTAAATGAATGCCAACTCTTGAACATTATAGGACTATTTTTATGTTTGGGCTTAATTTTTGTGAACCTCATGTATGTTAACTCTTGAATTGGAAATCAAGATCATGTGTTTTTATCGTTGATATATGGATGCTACTAGTTGAAGTACATATTGATTTAATATTTTCTATCATTGTATTATAGTTTATTTCAAAAATAAAGAATATACACAGTGCCTACAATAGCCTGCAATAACCATTAAAAAAGCCTATTGCAATACCTTAATAACACTGTTGCAATAGTTTAGCAGAACCGTTGTAATAGCTTAGATCGAGCTGTACAGTAAAGTTGTTGCGATATATCGTTTGCAACGGTTCGCAGCCATTGCAGCAACCATAGAATAGTGTCGACCTACACTAAAGAATAACTGTTGCTATACATAGTGTATTGCAACGGTTTACAACTGTTGCCATAAAACCGTTGCTATAGACATATCGCAACAGTCTTATATGCAACACACCATCTTCCGTTGCCATAATGCAATTGCAACAGTCTTTGAGTCTATGGCAATGAATTTTATTCTGTTGCAACAGACCTATTTTCTAGTAGTGGATCCATGGACTATAGAACACAAAAATTAGCAAAAAAGGGAGGTTTACCTGCTCCGGGGATTGTATAACCTTGAAAATGGGTCGATTTTCCCGTCGGGACCAACCGGTTCCATAGCTAAGGTCTTGACGAACGCCCATAAAAAATTTCAGCAAAAATAACGTCGAAAATCCGGATCACCAAAATATCCATGGATTAAAGACCACAAAAATTGGCAAAACGGGCAAGTTTACCTGCTCCGGGGATCATTTGACCTTGAAAATAGGCTGATTTGCCCGTCGGGACCAGTCGGCTCCATAGCGAAGGTCTTGTCGGACGTCCACAAAAATTTACGGCAAAATTGACTTCGGAAATCCGGATTACCAAAAGATCAATGGACTATAACACACGAAAATCGGCCAAACGGGGGGTTTACACTCTCCGGAGATCGCTTGACCTTGAAAATGGGCCGGTTTTCCATGGGGACTAATTGGCTCCATAGCTAAGGTTTTGACGGACGTTCTCAAAATTTTTTAGCAAAAATGACGTCGAAAATCCTGATCACCAAAAGATTCATTGACTATAGAACACGAAAATCGACAAAACAGGGTGTTTACCTGCTCCGGTGATCTTTTGACCTTGATAATGGGGTGGTTTCCCCATCGGGACCAACTGGCTCCATAGATAGGATCTTTACAGATGTCCACGAAATTTTATGGCAAAAATGACATCGAAAATCCGGATCACCCAAATAATCCATGGACTATAGCACACAGAAATTGGCAAAATGGGGGGTTTACCGCTCCGGGGATCGTTTGACTCTGAAAATGGAATGGTTTGCCCGTCGGGACCAACCGGCTCCAAAACTAAGGTCTTGACGAATGTCCATGAAAAGGTTTGGCAAAAATTACGTCAGAAATCCGGATCACCAAAAGATCCATGGACTATAGAAGATGAAAATTAGCAAAATGGAGGGTTTACCAGCTCCGGGGATTGTTTGACCTTGAAAATGGGTCGGTTTTCCCATCGGGACCAACCGACTCCATAGCTAAGGTCTTGAAAGACGTCTACAAATTTTTTTGGCATAAATGACGTCAAAAATCCTTATCACCAAAAGATCCATGGACTATAGCACATGAAAATTGGCAAAACAAGGAGTTTACACGATCTGGGGATCATTTCACATAGAAAATAGCCGGTTTACCCGTCGGGACCAACTGGATACATAGCTAAGTTTTTTACAGACGTCCAGGAAATTTTTTGGCTAAAAGACGTTGGAAATCTGGATTACCAAAATATCCATGGACTATTGCACACGATAATCGGCAAAAAATGGGGGGGTTACCCGCTCCAGGGATCATTTGAGCATGAAAATGGGCTGGTTTACCCGTCTGGACCAATGGACTCCATAGCTAAGGTCTTGATGGACGTCTACGAAATAATTTGGCAAAAATGATGGCAAAAATCTAGATCCCTATAGCATACGAAAATCGGTAAAATGGGGGTTTACATGCCCCGGAAGTCTTTTGACCTTCAAAATGGGCTAGTTTACCCGTCGGGACCAACCTGATCCATAGATGAGTTTTTGAAGGACGTCCACAAAAATTTTGACCAAAATGGCGTTGGTATTCCGGATCACCAAAAGATCCATGGATTATAGCACACGAAAGTCGACAAAATGGGGGGTTTACCCGTTCCGGGGATTGTTCGACCTTGAAAATGGGCCAGTTTTCCCATCGGGACCAACCTACTCTATAGATAATGTCTTGACGAATGTCCACAGAATTTTTGGCTAAAATGAAATCGGAAATCTGAATCACCAAAAGATCCATGTATATAGCACACGAAAATTGACAAAATAAGAGATTTACCTGATTCGAGGATCGTTTGACATTAAAAATGGCCGATTTTCCCATTAGTACCAACCGACTCCATAGCAAAGGTCTTGATGGACGTCCACGAAAATATTCAGCAAAATTGACATCGAAAATCCAGATCACCAAATGATCCATGGACTATAGCATAAATTCGGCAAAACGGGGGGTTTACATGCTTCGGGGATCGTTTGACCTTTAAAATGGGCCGGTTTTCCCGTCTAAACCAATCGGTTCCATAGCTAAAGTCTTGACGGATATACTCAAAAAGTTTCGGCAAAAATGACGTCGAAAATCCTGATCACCAAAATATCCATGGACTATAGCACACGAAAATTGGCAAAACAGGGTGTGTTTACCCCTTCCGGGGATTGTTTGACCTTGAAAATGGTTTGGTTTCCACATCGGGACAAATCAGCTACATAGCTAAAGTTTTGTGGAGGTCCACGAAAAATTTCAGCATAAATGACTTCGGAAATCCGGATCACCAAAAAATCCATGGACTATAGCACACGAAAATTGGCAAAACGGGGGGTTTACCCTCTTTGGGGATCGTTTGAACTTAAAATGCGGTGGTTTACCAGTCGGGACCAACCAGCTCCATAGCTAAGGTATTGACAGACGTCCACGAAAAATTTTAGCAAAAATTGTCAGAAATTACCAAAATATCCATGGACTATAGCATACGAATATCGGCAAAACGGGGGGGTTTACCGCTCCGGGGATCGTTTGACCTCGAAAATGGGATGGTTTACCCGTCGGGATCGACCGGCTCCAAAGCTAAGGTCTTGACGGACATCAACGAAAATGTTTGGCAAAAGTTATGTCGAAAATCTGGATCACCAAAAGATCCATCGACTATAGAACACAAAAATCAGCAAAATGGCGGGTTTACCCTCTCCGGGGATTGTTTGATCTTGAAAATGGGTCGGTTTTCCCATCGGGACCAACCGGCTCCACAGCTAAGGTCTTGACGGACGTCCACAAAATTTTTTGGCATAAATGACGTTGAAAATCCGAATAACCAAAAGAGCCATGGACTATATAGCACACGAAAATTGGCAAAACAGGGAGTTTACACGATCCAGGGATCGTTTCATATAGAAAATAGCCGATTTATCCGTCGGGACAAACCGGATACATAGCTAAGTTTTTTGCGAACATCCAGGAAAATTTTTGGCTAAAAGACGTCCGAAATCTGGATTACCAAAATATCCATGGAATATAGCACACAAAAATCTGCAAAAATTTGGGGGTTCACCCGCTTCGGGGATCATTTGACTATGAAAATGGGCCAGTTTACCCATCTGGACTAATCGGCTCCATAGCTGAGGTCTTGATGGACGTCTACAAAATATTTTGGCAGAAATCTGGATCACTTTCGCACACGAAAATTGGTAAAATGGGTTTACGTGCTCCGGGAGTCTTTTGACCTTCAAAATGGGCCAGTTTACCCGTCGCGACCAGCCAGATCCATAGATAAGTTTTTGAAGGACGTCCTTAAAAATTTCGGCCAAAATGACGTTAGTAATCCGTATCAACAAAAGATCCATGGACTAAAGCACACGAAAGTCGACAAAACGGGGGGCTTAACCGTTTCGGGAATTGTTTGACCTTGAAAATGGGCCAGATTTCCCATCGGGACCAACCTGCTCTATAGCTAAGGTCTTCATGAATGTCCACAAAATTCTTTGGCTAAAATGACGTCGGAAATCTGGATCACCAAAAGATCCATGGACTATAGCACACGAAAATCAGCAAAATGAAAGGTTTACCTGATTCGGGGATCGTTTGACATTAAAAATGGTCGGTTTGCCCATTGGTACCAACCAGCTCAATAGCGAAGGTCTTGACGGACGTCCACAAAATTTTTAGCAAAATTGACGTCGAAAATCAGGATCACCAAATAATCCATGGACTATAGCACACGAAATTTGGCAAAACGGGGGGTTTACCCACTCTGGGGTTCGTTTGACCTTGAGAATGGGCTGGTTTGCCCGTTGGGATAAATTGGCTCCAAAGCTAAGGTTTTGACGGACGTCCATGGAAAATTTCGTTAAAAATGACAACGCAAATGCGGATCACCAAAGATCCATGGACTATAACACACGAAAATCGGCAAAACGGGGGGTTTACCCTCTCCGGGGTTCGTTTGACCTTGAAAATGGGGTGGTTTAACAGTTGGTACCAACCAGCT
This sequence comes from Solanum stenotomum, assembly GCF_019186545.1. Lineage (NCBI taxonomy): Eukaryota > Viridiplantae > Streptophyta > Magnoliopsida > Solanales > Solanaceae > Solanum > Solanum stenotomum. The sequence continues at coordinate 32,213 of NW_026030548.1, forward strand.
CCATAGCTAAGGTCTGGACAGCCGTCCACGGAAAATTTTGGCAAAAATGAATTCAGAAATCACCAAAAAATCCATGGACTATTGCATACGAAAATCGGTAAAATGGGTGGTTTACCTGCACTGTGCTCGTTTATCCTTGAAAATGGGTTGGTTTACCCGTCGGGACCAACCGTCACCAAAGCTAAGGTCTTGACGGACGTCCATGAAAAAGTTTGGCAAAAATGACGTCGGAAATCTGGATCACCAAAAGATCTATTGTCTATAGACCACGAAAATTAGTAAAATAGGGGGTGTACACTCTCTGGGGTTCGTTTCACCTTGAAAATGAGTCGATTTTCCCATCAGGATCAACCTGCTCAATAGCTAAGGTCTTGAAGGAAGTCCACAAAAAATTTTGGCAAAAATGACATCGGAAATTTGGATCACCAAAAGATCCATAGACTATAGCACATGAAAATTGGCAAAACAGGGGGTTTTCCCGATCCGGGGATTATTTCTCTTAGAAAATGGCGGGTTAACCCGTCGGGAAAAATCGGATCCATAGCTAAGGTCTTGATGGACGTCCACGAAAAATTTAGGCAAAAAGACGTCAGAAATCCAGATTACCAAAAGATCCATGGACTATAACACACGAAAATTGGCAAAATGGGGGATTTACCCACTCCGGGGATCATTTCACCATGAAAATAAGTCGGTTTTGTGACGTCCCATATTTTGCATATACTAGTTCTATGTGAGTAGTGAGGGTTTGAAATAGGTTTGACAATATTCGAAAGAGGTTTGAGGCTAAATAGAGTAAGTAAAGTATAATTTGTCATAGTAATTAACCTACTTGCTTAAGCTACTAATTCGGATGTCTTACGTAATTAAGTTACTTACGTACATGTGTAGCTTACGTAGAAATGATGACATAGGTTCTTAATGGTAGATTAACTGCTAACCTACTTAAATAAGTGGTAAGTAGGTGATGCACCTACTTAGGAAATATGTCGACTGCATTTTAAAAGAAAAGGGCAACTAGGCAATGCAGCTACTTAAAGAACTTGTGGCAGAAATTAAGGGAGTGATGTACCTGCTTACTTAAAGTGAGGGACTAGATATTTCTACATATTTCTTAATGTAAAAACGTCCATAAAGGACCCTTAAGAGAATGAAATTCATTTCATATATCTCTCACTTGTTCTACAACAATTTACTCCCAAAAAGAAACCCTAGAAGCTCCAAAGTGCTGGCCTGCAAGTTCACCATTAAAAATCTGAGAAAACCCTTTATTTTTCAAGTACAAGTTGGTGTAACATCTCCCATCTTAAGAAATTCAAGAGGAGGAACTGATTTCACCTTAAGGTAAGGCTACTGCCATATGTTAATTTTTTTTAAAGTTTGGATTCGTAAGAATATGGTCTGCTGATTTAGTAATCCTTCATTATTCTTAAGATAATTTGGAAAAGACAACCTAAACCTTGAAGTTAGCAAGTGAGGTTGCTGTCCAACAAGGTGAGTTACTGAAATTTTCATCCCTCTTTTGTGCTTGAATCGGTTAGGGGATTTGGTATGTGTTAATGAGCTGAGAATTGTTCCTTTTACATGGTGTGAGATTGGGGAATGTTCTGGTTGATTGTGCATGTTGGGACAGCCATGGAGGGGAGTCCCCTTTAACTCAATTGTTAGCCCATTTGAGCATTTTAAATGTAATGTTAGTTGGATGCTCAAGGGACAGTGGTCGGAAACCATGAGTTCATATTGCTACTGCCACATTCTGATGTTTAGAGACTGATTTGTGTATAGTAACATAAGGAGGCATGTGCAGAAGTCATGAGAACTTGTTAAAGGATAAAACGGTAAAGGGTGCAGTAACGTACCATCTAATTGGGCGTTGCATGAGCTTGCTGCCTGCAACCCCTTTGTATACTGTTTTGCATATGTTATAAAGCCCGAGGAGTTTCAGGGGACCTTATTAGAAGGTCGTATTGTATATGACGTTATTAAAGGAGAAGGGGTGGAATGCATACCATCGGTTTGATAAGTATGGGTTTGCTGCCTGATTACTGTTTGCCAAGTTCAAGTAGCCCAATCTGTTGGTTAGCTACTAATATTAGTTGTGTTACTTATTTCATTGTAGATTAATAATCGGAAAGGAAGGAGGTTAATTCGTTGTACTATCTGAGTGGTACAACAAGGTATGTAAGACTATTCGATTCTATATTCTTTGGCATGAACTCTGCTTGTGTCACTAACAACAAGTGAGCTTCCTAAGTGCTCTTTCAAGTAAAAGACACATAGTGGCAGCGTACAATCCCAAACACAGCTAACAATATTTCCCCTCTCCTTAGTGTGTCGAATTGCTTCAATATATGTGCATCTTTACTTTTCCAAGTATTGGTATGAGAAAAGAGTAATTTCAGCAGTAGCTTTGTGATTCCTCCTGTCAATCAAATGAGATCCATTGTCTCATTTGAGCTCTTATGTAATTCATTAGTGTTACATTTCCATCTTGTGTTATTGTTACTGCCCTAAGTGCATATTCACATGTTTCCTACTACTGATCCACAGTTCTGATGCTTAAAAATAATTATGACCACCAAAATAACAATCTCAAAGATTAAAGAAACTATATGAAGCGGTATACGTGTAACGGTGGCAGCCCAGGGGCAAAAGCCTAGCATGGGTCGATCCCAATTTGTGTATAAGGGTGGCAACCTAGGGGCGAAAGCCTAGCATGGGTCGATCCCAAAGTTATATATTTGAGGACAGCATCTCAGGGGTTAAAATACCTAGCATGGGTCATCCTCTTTTACCACTGATCAGTTGGTTATTTGTATCACATGCTTTACAGAGATCGCAATGTAAAGAAAATTACAGAAAAGAATATAATGTACATGATCCCACAACAGCAACAAGGGTGGTCTTTAATATGATTTATGCATTTACATATTGATACGTGATTTCAATTGAGCTCTTGTTTACATATGTTATTGCCTTACATATTCAGTACATTCTTCGTACTGACGTCCCTCTCGGGGGACGCTGCATTTCATGCTGCAACCATAGGTACTCCAGCTAGTAGACCTCCCCAGTAGGAGCATAGGACACTCAGCTGCTATTGGTGAGCTCCAAGTTGATTCGGGGCTTAATCGAGTTTTTGGCATATATTGTGTTAGCGTATAGTAGTTAAGGGTAAGGCGGGGCCTTGTCCCGACCTAAACTAAGGTTGTCTATCTTGTAGAGGCTTTGTAGACTAATGTATAAAGTTTGGTTGTGTCTTGTCTCTTAACAATTGTGGCCTCAACGGCCAAGTGTTTCACATAAGTTTTGGGCCTGTCTATGTCGGTGTTTTATCACTATAGGGCATATAAGGTTGTCATAGCTTCATAGTTATCATAGTTAAATGTATGGTAAGTGCAGGTTGTAAGTTGGTTCTCCCGGGCCATTTAGACATCGGGTGCCTGTCCGTCTTAATCAGATCTGAGGCGTGACAGGTTTTCCCGTTTGGACCAACCGGCTCCATAGATAAGGTCTTCACGGACGTCCACAAAATATTTTGGCAAAAATGATGGCGGAAATCTGGATCACTATAACATCTGAAAATTGGTAAAATGGAGGGTTTCCGTGCTCCGGGGTATCTTTTGACCTTTAAAATGGGCTGGTTTACCAATCGGGATTAATTGGATCCACAGAAAAGTTTTTGGAGGTAGTCCACGAAAATTTTTGGTCAAAATGACAGGGCTTGTTTGACCTTGAAAATGGGTCGATTTTCCCGTCAGAACCAACCGGCTCCATAGCTAAGGTCTTGACGGACGTCCATGAAAAAGTTTGGAAAAAATGACGTAAGAAATCCAAATCACCAAAAGATTCATGGTCTATATATCACACAAAAATCGGCAAAACGAGGGGTTTACCCACTACGGAGATTGTTTTACCTTGAAAATGGGTAAGGTTTTTCCATCGGGACTAACCGTCTCTCTAGCTAAGATCTTGACAGACGTCCAGGAAATTTTTTGGCAAAAATGACGTCGGAAATCCGAATCACAAAAAGATCCATGGACTATAGCACACGAAAATCGGCAAAACGGAGGGCTTACCCGATCCTGGGATCGTTTGACATTAAAAATGGCCGGTTTGCCTATTGGTACCAACCGGTTCCATAAAGAATGTCTTGACGGACGTCCATGAAAATTTTCATCAAAATTGACGTCGGAAATCTGGATCACCAAATGATCCATGGACTATAGCACACGAAATTCAGCAAAACGGGGGGTTTACCGCTCCTGGGATCGTTTGACCTTGAAAATGGGCCATTTTTCCCATCTGAACCAACCGGTTCCATAGCTAATGTCTAGACGGACGTTTTAAAAAACTTTTTGCAAAATGGCGTCGTAAATCCTGATCACCAAAATATCCATGGACTATAGCTCACGAAAATTGGCAAAACGGGGTGTTTACCTGATCCGGGGATCATTTGACCTTGAAAATGGGTTGCTTTCCCCATCGGGACCAATCGGCTCCATATCTATGGTTTTGACGGATGTCCACAAAAATTTTTGGCAAAAATGACTTCGAAAATCTGGATCACCAAAAGATCCAGGGACTATAGCACACGAAAATCGGCAAAACGGGAGGTTTACCCTCTTTGGGGATTGTTTGACCTTGAAAATGGGGTGGTTTACCCATCGGGACCAACCAGCTCCATAACTAAGGTATTGACAGATGTCCAAGGAAATTTTTGGCAAAAATGAAGTAAGAAATCAGTAAAAAATCCATGGACTATAGCACACGAAAATGGGCAAAACGGGGGGTTTACCGCTCCTGGGATCGTTTGACCTTGAAAATGGGATGGTTTACCCGTCGGGACCAACCGGCTCCAAAACTAAGGTCTTGACAGATGTCCACGAAAAAGTTAGGCAAAATTTACGTCAAAAATTTGGATCACCAAAAGATCCATGGACTATGAACAAGAAAATCAGCAAAATGGAGGGTTTACCTGCTCCGTGGATTATTTGAACTTGAAAATGGGTCGGTTTTCCCATCGGGATCGACTGGCTCCAAATCTAAGTCTTGACGGACGTAGACAAATATTTTTGGAAAAAATGATGTCAAAAATCTGGATCACCAAAAGATCCATGGACTATAGCACACAAATATCGGCAAAATGGGGGGTTTACCCGCTCCTGGGATTGTTTGACCTTGAAAATAGGTCAATTTTCCCATTGAGACTAATTGGCTTCGTAGCTAAGGTCTTGACATACATCCACGAAATTTTTTGGCAAAAATGACGTCGGACATCCGAATCACCAAAAGATCCATTGACTATAGAACACGAAAATTGACAAAATAGAGGGTTTACCCGATCCGGGGATCGTTTGACATTGAAAATGGTCGATTTATCCATTGGGACCAACCGGATCCATAACTAAGGTCTTACAAAACGTCCATGAAAAATTTCAGCAAAAAAGACGTCGGAAATCTGGATTACCAAAAGAACCATGGACTATTATAACACACGAAAATAGGCAAAACGGGGGGTTTACCCTGTCCGTGGTTCATTTGACCATGAAAATGAGCCGATTTGCCCGTCTGTACCAACCAGCTCCATAGCTAAGATCTTGCCAGACGTCCACGAAAATTTTCGGCTAAAATGACATCCGAAATCTGGATCACTAAAAGATCCATGGACTATAGCACACGAATATCGACAAAACGCGGGGTTTACCCACTCCGGGGATTGTTTGAGCTTGAAAATAGGTCAGTTTTTCCATCGAGACCAATCGGCTCCATAACTAAGGCCTTGACGTACGTCCACGGAAAATTTTGGCAAAAATGACGTCGGACATCCGAATCACCAAAAGATCCATTGACTATACAACACAAAAATTGGCAAAAAAAGGGTTTACCCAATCCGGGGCTTGTTTGACATAGAAAATGGTTGGTTTACCCATTGGGACCAAACAGATCCATAGCTAAGGTCTTGACAAATGTCCATGAAATATTTCAGCAAAAAAGACTTCGGAAATCCACATTACCAAAAGAACCATGGACTATTATAGCACACAAAAATTGGCAAAACAGGGGGTTTACCCTGTCTGTGGTTCATTTGACCATGAAAATGAGCCGATTATCCCGTCTGGACCAATCAGCTCCATAGCTAAAGTCTTGACAGACGTCTATGAAATATTTCGGCAAAATTGAAGTCGGAAATCTGGATCACCAAATCATTCATGGACTATAGCACATGAAAATCGGCAAAATAGGGGGATTACCCACTTCGGGGCACATTTGACTTTGAAAATGGGCCGGTTTACCCATCGAGACCAATCGTCTCAAAAGCTAAGGCCTTGACGGACGTCCATGAAAAATTTCAACGAAAATGACGTCTGAAATTCGGATCATTAAAAGATCCATGGAATATAGCCCATGAAAATCGGCAAAAAGGGGGGTTTACCCTCTACGAGGTTCGTTTGACCTTGACAATGGGGTGGTTTGACCATCGGTTCCATAGATAAGGTCTTGACAGACGTCTACGGAAATTTTTGGCAAAAATAAATTCGGAAATCACCAAAAAATCCATGGACTATTGCACACGAAAATTGGTAAAATGGGTGGTTTACCTGCTCTGGGGCTCGTTTATCCTTGAAAATGGGTTGGTTTACCCGTCGGGACTAACTGGCTCCAAAGCTAAGGTCTTGACGGACATCCACGAAAAAGTTTGGCAAAAATGACGTCGTAAATCCGTATCACCAAAAGATCCATGGTCTATAGAACACCAAAATCAGCAAAACGAGGGATGTACACCCTCCGAGGTTTGTTTTACCTTGAAAATTTGTTGGTTTTCCCGTCGGGACCAACCTACTCCATAGCTAAGGTCTTGACGGACGTCCAAAAAATTATTTGGCAAAAATGACGTTGAAAATCCGGATCACCAAAAGATCCATGGATTATAGCACACAAAAATTGGTAAAACAGGGGGTTTACCCGATCCGGGGATTGTTTCACATAGAAAATGGTCGGTTAACTGATATACCGTGAGTTTACGGTATTTCTAATACATTTCACTTACAAGTTGTGTGTGTCTAGGGCCTTTTTGTATTGGTTTTTATGTGTTTTTATCGTATTTTGCAGGAAAGATGTTCAGGCGCGGAAGTATAGAGACAACTGAAAGAAATGCAGAAAAAGGGCATTCACGAACGTGATCTACGGACCGTAGGTCCATTGACGGTCCGTAGGTGATGACTGTAGATCAGCAGGCAAGGCAAATCAGGGAAATCTGACCAAGTGTGGAACCACGATGGCAATTGACGCTCGGACCGTACTGTTGATCCGTAGATTGATACTGTGAGGGTTCCACTACCTGATTTTTGAATATTCCAAGTATGGAGCTACGGAGGGGGATTGACGGACCGTAGATCAATTTACGGTCCGTACTACAGTTTCGTCGTTTGCTTCCGAGAAGCTGATTTTCGGAAGCTGAAATATTTTCTAAGTCATGGCTGACGGTAGGGACTCACGAACCGTGGATCCATTGACGGTCCGTGAGTCAGTCTCGTGGAATGAAGACGCGTGCCTGAACAAACTTTCCTTAATTTTTTTCCCTTTTAACTTAGGATTTGTTTTCTATAAATAGGGCATGTAAACCTCGTTTTTTGGGGTTAGACATTATTATTCTAGTTTTACTTTGTGACTTTGGAGATTAATTTGCGAACCTAGCAATTATTTATTTCCTAAGTTCGTCTTGAAGATTTTGGCTTTGCAATTCAAGTTGAATTTCTGGGTTTATTATTCCCTTTACGTAAGTTCATGATTTCTTCATCTAAAACTATGAATTGTGTTCTTGCTAATATGAGTAACTAAATCCACAACTAGGGTTGTGGGAACCATGAGCGATTAACAAAGTATGAATAGTAAGTAAGCAATTCTTGACTAGTATTTTGCATGCATTGATAATTCTTTCGTTTAGAAGTCTTTCTAACGGTGGCCAACGTTAGAACTCGCTTGTTACTACTTGCCGGACCAAGGAGGTAATTAACAAGAAAAGAATCATCAACATAGATTTAGTGTGATACTATCTAATAGTCTAGTGTCGATTGGTGCGAAGTAATAACTAAGCCAAACATCGATTATGATGACTAATATGAGATATAGGTAAGGGTTAGTAAATTATACACACGTAGCCAGACCAAGGTGCGGGGTGAAATTCTCTAGATGCCGGACCAAGGATTTAGAGATACATAACTTACCACTTTGCATGTGATATATTAGGAAATAATAACTGTTGAGCAATCATGCTCCGAACTACCAAAAGCATTAATGTATACAGAAGAAACTACGGAAAAGAAAATAATCATCGGAGGAGTACCAATAGTAATAAAATTCAAAATATATCAAGGAAATAAAAATATCATTTTAGGAATAAAATGGTTGGAACAAGTAAAACCATATAATCTAGAAGACAAACAGTTAACAATAAATTATGAAAATAAAAGAGTAATAATAAAAAGGACTTTAGTATAATAAAAATATGAAAATATATATACTTGCAAAGATAATAATAGAAGGATACTACAACCGATATTATACACCAATGATAGATACGGGAGCAGAAGCTAATATATGTAAATACAATTGTTTACCAGAAGATAAATGGGAAAAATTAAAAACACCGATAGTAGTAACAGGATTTAATAATGAAGGAAGCATGATCACATATAAGGCAAAAAATATAAAAGTACAAATATGGGATAAAATATTAACTATAGAAGAAATATATAACTTTGAATTAACTACAAAAGATATGCTATTAGGAATGCCATTTTTAGAAAAATTATACCCACATGTAATAACAAAAACACACTGGTGGTTTACAACACCGTGTAAACAAAAAATAGGAGCAAAAAGAGTAAATAATAAAAAACGAAAAACAACAGAATGGATAAAAGGAAGTGAAAAAATTACACAAAAATTAGAAAATATAAAAGAAGAAGACCCTAAAATAGAATTAATTATATTCTCTATAGATAAAGTAAAAATAATTCAAGATAAGTTA
>NW_026030548.1:42905-50652 GCF_019186545.1 Solanum stenotomum
TAAGATTGAAAGGTTTTCTCACCTAAGTTGAATCAAGATTTAAGAAGTTATCCTAAATGAATTTATCTTGGATTGGTAACTTAATTGTGTATTTTTATGGATGATGAATTAAGTATACTTAATTACTATTCCATGGGATTTTACTTAGCACCGAGCGGGCTTTTGGTATAACGGTTTCCTTTAAGCGTTTGTGGACCTTTAGTAGCACCTTAAGTCCAAGAACTATGTGCCATCATAGGATATCTTACCTAGTGGATCCACGTAAGATAGAAGCTAAGGTTGTTGTCTTAGCAAGAAATGACATCTCTTTTCAGTGTGGGATAGACATTGATTCCATGTTTTAGCTCACATGGTCTATGTCGATTAATGGTAAACTTTTGTAATGACCCTAAAAACGAATAAGTGAAACTTGAGCCCAACATGTGTGTGTTTGAGTTGGTATGAGATTTTAGTGAGGTTTCATGGTGTTTTATGTTGTCCCGAGTCTTGGTTAAGGGGGTTTAACGTCAAGGTACAGCTCCCCATGGACCACCCTAGGGGTCCTTGAGGAGGACCCTAAGCCTAACCCCTAAGACCCTTTGAAACCAAAATGTTGCCAAGAATATGGTGGCATACAAAAGAGGACCACGCCCCATAGGTCCATCCACACCCCGTGGATGGCCTCCGTAGGTCATGTCCCCCAAACGCAAGCCATAGCCCCACACCACGGATGGATAGTACTTCCCGTCAATCCATCCACGGTCCGTGGATGGGGGTCCGTCAATTACACCTGCAATTTGTCAATGGTTCGGCCAAGTGTAGGGGTGGATTGGTAAATTCACCCCAAGTCCTAATAAGTTGGGGGACGGTTATTTTAAGTTTATTAAGGTATTTTAAGAGTATTAAAAATGTTAAACTCTATTTTACATTCTATTATTTTAAAACCCCCAAATACAAACTACCTTTCCCCTCCAAAAGATCTCTCTCTAGAACCTCCATTAAAGGTGAAGACTCCAAGCTTCCAAGGTCAAAATCTTCAAGGTTTTCAAAGGATTTTCAAAGGAATTTCATGGGAATCAATAGCAAGGTATGGTAGTATTGATCCTTGTCTAATTTTCCATTCAAGGAGCCAATTCAAAGGTGATTTCAAAGTATGAAAAATCTAGGGTTTCACTCAATCTCATGGGTTATTTCATCAAGCAATTTCAAATAGATTCTAATGACAAATTATGATTGTATTGGTGTTTAATTGATGATTTATGTTGAAAATACTCCATGAACCCATGAATTCTCTCAATTTCTAAATTGTGCCTTATGAAGTGGGTTTGTTGATCATGATTGAATGTTGATGGATTATGCCAAAATTGATTTAGATTATTAAATTGTATCATTATTCATGCCTTAATTATAGTAAATTGTTGGTGTGTTGGTGACTTTTGATCATGGCCTTGAAAGGGCAAGTTATGGCCTAATTACATGTTGAAGTAGAATTGTGCTTGATCTATTGATCCACTTGAAAGGTGGAGGTATTTATTTACTAAGTATATTGTGGTATTGAATTAATGGATATATATTCCTTGTACCCTACATGTGGAGGTTAATGTATAACTATGCTGTGAAGCATGTGTGTGATCTAAATGAATGACTGATGATCATATTTAGAAGCTAATTGTGTTAGGATTGAATGTATCTCTCTATTAACACATGTTAATAATGATGATTCCATTGAAAGGCTATTCTTAATTGTACTCTAATGAATGATAACGACTTGTTGTGAAAGGACTTTCTCACAACAAGGGGTTTTTAGGTGAAAGGCTATTCTCATCTTTGAATCTATGAGCCCAATGAATGAATAAATGTTGGGTTTGAGATGGATGCCCTCACCTGAGTTGAGGCGGGGTATCTAGTAACAATATCTTATCCCATAATAATGAATGAATGTCAAATACTCCGTAGGGAATAATGCTAAGCACCGAGTGGATATGGATTGAGATAGGTGCTCATACGTGAGTTGAGGTGGGGAACTTAGGAGCAATCTCTTGAGATAGATATTCATACTCTAGTTGAGGCGGGGTATCTAGTAGCAATATCCCTATCCCATAACTATGTGCCCACATAGGTCTAGCTAGTGGATCCACTTAAGCTAAAGAACAATGGTCCTACCTTTGGCAAGTAGGAATCCCTTATCCGGTGAGGGTGACACCAGGATTCTATGAATTGCTCACATGGTCTATGTCGGTTAAGGCTTACCCCCACAAAGAATGTTAATGAACTATGGCTTCTTAAGGATGTACTACTTAGTGTGGGTGGTGGTATGGGACGCCATCTATGCATTGCACAAGTAGGCATTTGAGGGAGGTCATGGTGTGTTTCTTATAATGTTAATGAAATGAATGGGCTCTTATAATGATATTTATGAGAATGGTGATCTATAGTTCAATGAATGAAGGTGCTCGTAATGTAATGAAGCTAATGAAGAATGTTGACTCTTATATGTTTAAACGTAAAGATGCATGCTATACTTGGTTTGTATTATGGGTTACTTCCTTGTTATGACTTGTTGTTTATGAATGTGCCTTGTCTATGGTGAGTTCAAATGAGTACTTAGTGTGAGTAGTAGTATGGGATGCTACTTGCACATTGCACAAGTATGACTTAGAGTTGTCTTAGATGTTGGTCTTAATGAGATAATGTGATTCATGTGATGTTTATGTTTCTTATATGCTTTATTGTGTAAAGGTGGAAAGGATGAATGGTAAGTTCACTTTTGGTGATCTTAATGTGATACCTTGGTGTGGATGGTGGTATGGGACACTATCTATACATTGCACAAGGTAGCATGAGGGTTGCTTGAGGTGAAGGCTTAAGGTAAAGGTTTACATGTGATTTTGTTCAAGTGTGAAAATGTGACTTGCATGTTGGTTGTGACTTATATTATGCCTCTTTTATCAATGTTCATGAAGTTTTACTAAAATGACATATATCATGACTTTCAAACGAACATGTCCTTTTTGAGCATGTTTTTGCATGGCTATCATACTTAGTACTTTATGTGCTAACCCATATTTTCTTTACCTTTATGAAGTATAGGGATTGGCACTCAATTTGATTCTTCCTAGTCAAGCTTGGAATAGAGTTTCTCCAAGACATTTTGGGTATGTCCTCATAGATCAAGGGCAAGGACTTTTAATGTTTCTAGTTCTTTCATGTTTTAAGACTATTGTTAAGACTTTTGTTGTAAAGGGCCGTGACCCTATTTTGTTAAAGATTGTGTCTAAGTTGGCCATGTGAGATATAAACTTCCGCTTGTGTTTAAATGTTTTTGAATGATAGATTGTATGGTTTTTGAATAAAAAGTTTTAATTCCGTACTATTTCGATTACTTATGCGATGAATGAATGCTATGAGACTTGTATAAGACCCCTTCGGGGTCGAGTACGCCGTATTGCATCCAGGGTATAGTCTCGGGTCGTGACAACTTTCTACAATAACGAACTAAGGTTACTTTCAAACTATCTCACCAAGTGTTTTAATATGTTAAGCATGCATTGACCATGATTTATGACTTGTGTTTTCTAACCCTTTTATCTTATGATTTCATTTGGTCATTGCAGGTCATGTAAAGTCCTTTTTAGCATGATTTCATAACTTTTATGCATTAGTATCATACTTAGTACATTTCATGTACTAATGCATACTTTTTCCTACATTGTTTCTCTAATATAGGGTCCCTACCTCGCACACTTGTGGCTAGTTGATCTCTTGACACTCAAAGATTGGTGAATCTCATGTTCCGATGTCTTAGACACTTTTATTACTTTCCTTTATTTCAGTTTTCAGAAATTTGTATGAGGTGTATGGGTTACATCCCAACCACTTCCTTTTGATGTGATAGATGGCTTATTGAGACTATGTTAGAATTCAGCTTCGTCAAACTCTTTTATGACATAAGTTTGCTCCTTTTGAAATCTTTATTTCTATTATGAGTCATACTTAGTTCTACGGGTCGTAGACACAGTCATAGATACAATTCAGAGAGTTGGAAATAGACTTGAACAAGACGATTGGGTTTTACGGGTCATAAAAGGTTGACCAAGTCGTAGTTTGACACACATATATTGTTGAGTGAATTGTCATTGTTAGACCTATCCTAACTCTCAACAAGATATTGTGCCCTAGCTTCTTCACGCTCTTATTCATTTATAGATTTCTGAATGGTCTACTCAAGCTCAGGGTTATAACGTATCAATGGTTCACCCGAACTACAAATACTTGACATAGACTAACATGTACCATTCAAAAATAGAAGCAAAAAACAAAGGTAAAAATATTAAATACGACTAAGAGTGAAATAAACACACTTGACTTAATTGACAACTGTATTTTTGACAGCGCGCCAAAATTTGATACACCCAAAGTACACCTCCAGTTAAGAAGTGTAATACAACGTTGTCAAATATAGAACTCAACTAGGTTGGGGCCGAATCTCAAAGGGATTAAGGAAAAAACTAAGTCATATGAGATTATTTTACTATATTAGCCACTTATTTCCGTAAAAAGGAGGTTGTATGAATTATTTATCATTCGAGATAAATTTCAACTATGTAACAATCACAATATTTAACAAAAGAGGAGTTAATTAAGAAAGAAACTAGAGTTGCGTTCACCATGACTTCATGACTAATTTAGGATGATTTCTAGTAAAAAAATCTTCTAGTGCTAGATGTGTAAGCATATCAAACATAGTACTTCACATAATTACTTCTTGATCTAATTAAATGAATGTCACTCTTATTTGTTTTGAACTAAGAGTGATGACAGTAAGAATATCAACAATTGTCCTAAGTTGGTTAACCTTGCTAGAACATCAACTATTAGACGAGGGTTAGAAGCCTCGAATCCTTGTTATTAATATTTTCCGTTGGTTTTATACTCTTTTACTCAACTAAGTTAAACCTAAGGCAGGTTCTAATAATTGTCACCATGAGAAATCGTCTTACATGAAAGAATTTATGATATACATGTTTACACCGTACAAATTTAAACTGAAAATCACCCTAACAATGTCAAACTGCCATGGATCACGCAACCCCTAGTTGTTGAATTTTTATATACATAAGAGAAGATTCAACTTACAAGTGAAAATAAAAATCCAATATTGAATTTCAAAATCAAGTTAATCTCTCAAAACCTTCAAAGTAACATAATATTCTTGGTTTTTTTCCGCTACAACGAATCACAATGAAATAAAACCTAGAATCTAGTATTTATTATCCGGGCAGATTTGAAATTAAAAAATAAAATTTGGAATCCCGCCATGTTCACTAAGATCCCGTCGCAAGTGTGACGGTCTGGCACTGTCAACTACTGGCTGCCTCATTTCTAGTGCTTTTGGCAATGGCTCTAACGATTCGTCAATGTCTTGATGACTTGTCATTTTGGCTGTTGGTAGACTTCCCAAATCATGTCACACTGTTTCATCTTGATGATGAGTGTGATGGTCCATCGAAGTTGTGATGGACTGTCGGGCACTCCGTCGTACTACATTTTAACACACTTTTATTCTTATTCTTACCTCGATTCAATTTCTTGTACGAAAGATATAAAAAAGTATCAAATAAAACAAACATTGCTTAAGAACTAATTACATTTATATATAGTTAAAATTGTCAAATGTGTCATCTAATTCTGGCTCATCAATTCTCTACAACCTTACGAATTAGAATTTGACTATAAATTTGTACTTGTCTCATTAACGTTTTCTCATATTCCTTATGAATTCGACCCCAAGCTTGTTAGGTTACTATTCTTGCACAGACCATGTTACAACATTTGAAGGTGTATCTTTAGCCTATCACCTATCGACAAACACCTAAAGTTGACATCATTTTTCACTCAGACACCTTAACTAAGACTTGTACTATTTAAACACATGTAGTACTGCCCCATTGTACCATTTTGACACTTTTGTTGACTTGGCAAATTATGTGTTTATCACAATAAAGTGAACTTGAAAAGGCCAAAAAACTAATTTTTTTCCTGATTTGTTTTCCATTAAAGCCTAAAAGTTTCAAAGGGATTTAAAATTTTTTTGGTGAAAAAAATTCTAGAATTTTTGTTTGTATTTTTGCAAATATTACTAAAGTTTCTTATTTTGTTTGTTTAGTAAATGTTTTTTCTTTTTGAATTTTTGTAATACCTCGGAAATTAGAAAGCCAAAGTTGGAAAGGAAAGATGTCACTTTGGGCTACTGGTTGAGTCCTACGAGACGAATCTATAGTTCATAGAAGTTTCTAGGGGTCGTAGGTGGTACTCATAGGAATGATGTTGAGATTTGAGAAATTCAAGTTTTTGAAGTTTGAACTACGAATGAATATGATGAGTTGTAGATGGGTTCCATAAGAAGGTTCCAGACTTAGTGAAATTTTGAACTTAAACTTAGGTTCTATGGATAGGGTCTACGGACCGTAGGAATTTAGACGGACCATAGAAAAGTCTCGTGGAAATGTGCTTTTCCATGGATGATGATATGTTTATGAAATGTACTAATCCGTTGGGATATAACTTAACATCGAGAGAACTTTTAGGTGGAGGCTCAAATAGGGTGGTCTCTAGTAGCAACCTCTAGTTCCAAACTACGTGTCCCCATATGATTGCCTTAAATGGTCTAGCTAGTGGATCCACCTATAGCATATGATATGATACAAAGTTCTATCGTGGCAAGTAGTCTCTCCCTTCTCGGTGTGGGAGTTACATCAGATTCTATGTTATTTGCGAGCACGGTCCATCGTCGGTTAAAGCTAACATCCCACAAAACAAACTAAGTTGTCCTTAAAGGTTTTATGAAGTTTTCCTTATGATTTTAAGATCCATTGACCATGTTCATTATTTATGATGTTTCTCTAAAGATTTTACTATGCTTATCTTTGCCATGCATATCATGTTTTCGATTGTTTCCCTTTATGATCATGTTTCATATTGTTATGCATATTCCTCCTACTTAGTACATTCCATGTACTAATGTGTACTTTTGCATACATTTATTAATAATGTAGGGTGTGACGCTTCCTCTCCGTACGCTCGTGGCTAGTTGTTGATCACTTGAAGTTCTAAGAGTTGGTGATCCCTTATGTTTCGAGGACCATATTGCCTTTACTTCATTTTCCTATGTTCTAGTTTCCAGACATTGTACGTGGTGTACATGTTACGTCCTGACCACTTCTTTTGAAGTAGCTTGTCAAGACTATGGTAGATTTTTGCTAATATTAGACTCTTTTATTCATATGAGAATCTTTACTTTCATCTATCATATTACATATATGTATACCAAGTGGCTTGTGTAGAGCCTCTAGGGGTCCTATATGCCATGTCACATTTAGGGTATACTTCAGGTCATGAAAAACTTGATATTCAGAGCATAAGGTTTTAGAAAAAGGTCCTAGGAAGTATACTATGCCATCCTAATGTTGAAACCGGTAGGCGAGGAAGCCGTTTAGGGGAGTAAACAAAGTTGAGGCGCTGATAAGAAGAAAGTATCCGCTAAAGTACGATGCTAGTAGTGACAGGAAAACATGATAAAAATAATCTAGTTCATAATGATCTAATATGAATTTAATCAATTATGAATATGATAGGAAGGAATAATTTGAAATAAAAAATCTGCATAATAAAGAACATGACTACTTACCTTCATAATGAAATGATAAAAAACTATGAAACCTTAATATTATATGTACTTAAAGATATAAAAATAATTGAATTAAGAAGA
>NW_026030548.1:56151-113349 GCF_019186545.1 Solanum stenotomum
ACTACACAATTTTCTATTTGTTTAAAGTAATTGTCCATAAAGTGTTGATATCTACCTGGTGCGTTTTTATATCCAAATGGTAATACATTCCATTCATAAAATCCTTGTGGTACAGTGAATGCTGTTAGTTTTTTAGATTCTTCTTCTAGTTTTAAGTGATAAAATCCTGATTTACAATCAAATTTGCTAAAATAATTATATCCTTGTATTTGTCTTATCTTTAGTATTTTATTTGGTATTGGATAATTATATGTTTTCACATTTATGAATAAGAGGCTACAAAGCGTTTAGTAAACTTCACTTCTTAAATCTTGTCTGATACTTTTCAAGATATTACCCCTCGAAGATCTTATGGGAGAAGGAATGTGGGTGAGAATGTGGAGCCCAAGGTTCCTTAAGTTCCGATTGACCCTTGGATGAGCAAGTGACTCATGCCGAATTTTGAGTTGTTTTCCATGTATTAGCTCAAGCTATGATGACTCAAGCAAATAAAGAAGTTTTTGCTCCCGTGAGCCAAAATGTTGGTACGAAGGTGACAAGTATAAGAGACTTCACTAGGATGAATCCTTCAGAGTTCCATGGTTCCAAGATTGATGAGAATTTTCAAGAGTTTATTGATGAGGTGTACAAAATAGTGGTAATTATGGGATTTTCTACTGTAGAGAAGGCAGAATTGGCCGCTTATCAATTAAATGGTGTTGGTCAAGTATGGTTCGAGCAATGGAAAAGTGAGAGGGTGGTCGATCGGGTCTCTTGATTGGGAGAAATTTAAGGGAGCTTTTCTTGATCATTTCTTTTCTCTTTAAATGGGAAAAGCGAAAGTGCTTGAGTTCATTAATCTTCGACAAGAGAATATGAGTGTGAAGGAGTATGATTTAAATTTCACTCACTTGGCTAGGTATGCTCCGACTATGATTGCCGAATCTAGGGCAAGGATGAGTAAGTTTTGTCGGGTGTTTTTGACTTGGTTGTTAAAGAGTGTCGTACCACCATGTTGATGAAAGAAATAGAGATATATGTCATGACCCTTGATACCCCCTAGATGTAACACGACACTAAGAACCCCGAAAGGCACCATGCAAGCCACTTAGCATATCATAACATAGAGCATTAGAACAATAAGAGTAAACACAACACATTTCAAGTCCAAAATTTTCATAAAGGAAAGAGAAAGTCTAGACTTGTCTCAATTAGCCATCTATTACAATACTTGAATAAAAAATAGGGACACATCCCATACTACATAATCCGAAAGGAAAATACATGAGTGAAACTACTAAGATAACATCCGTTCTTGAATCATGAGGACTCACCAACAAGCAATAAGAAATAATCAATTCCAAGCTCTAGCCACAATGAGGACCACCTTGAGAACCGGACCCTACACTTAGGAAAAATGTAGCAATATATGGATTAGTACAAAAATGCACTAAATATGATAGCCATGCATAAAAACATTGAAAACATGCAAAAAGGGACATTTTAGTTGAATGCATGCAATTTACTAAATTAAAGCATCATTTGAAGATAGTGGAACAACACAAGTCACAAGCATAATTAACTCATAGGTCATCATATCATAGGAGGAACATATCATAAATACCCTCAAAGCATACTTGTGCAATGCATGAATAAGATCTCATAATCTCACCCATACGTAGTAAAGCTTCTTGAGTAGCCATAGTTCATAATTCATGTTCTTGTTCATAGTTCATAAGTCATAGTGGGAATAAGCCTTAACCGACATAGACCATGTGAGCTTAACATGGAATTCGGTGTTACCCACACCGAAAAGGGTTGTCCTACTTGCCTAAGGTAGAACCATGGTTTATTATCTTTAGGTGGATCCACTAGCTAAATATCCTATGGGGGCACATAGTTTATCGGATAAGGAGATTGTTACTAGAAACCCGAACTCAACTGAGGTAGAAGTTCTCCATCTCATGAGATACATACTTTGGGAACCCAGACTCAACTAGTGAAGAAGGTCCTATTAGGAAGCCGGACTCAACTTGTGTAAAAGCTTCCATCTCATATTCAATATCCACTCGGTGATAAGCATTACTTCCCACAGATTACATATTTCATCTTGTCATAAGTTCATATTTATGGAAGAATGCCTTGACATTCAATCCAACATAATTCCTAAGATAGCTCATAGATTCAATAGGTGAGAATTGCCTTTCAACCTTGGAATCATCATATAGTGAGAAAACCTTTCACATCATATCATATTCATGCATAAGTGTGTATATGAGAATAACCTTTCAATAACACAACAATTAGATCATAATCATGTTCACTTTACTCTCAAAGTGTTTACAAAGCATATACATAAATCTCATAATCATGCATAATCCTCATACTTTACCCTTCAAGGATCAAGGATCACATTCAATCAACACATCTAGAATTACTACTTTAGACATGGATAATAACATGATTCAACTAACTCAATTACTACAAGCATAATCTCATAATATACTTCTTTCATAAATACACCCACATCACAAAATCGTAAATTGGAATATGGTGATTTCATGGATTCATGGGAGATTTCATCATAAAAATCATGATAATCATCAATTCAATAATAATATAAAGTAATTAAATCATTAAAATCATTTTTGAAAAGAATCCATGACTTGGAGTCAAAATACTAGCTTTTAGGGAATCACTAGTTTTGAAATTGAATTTGGAGGGACTAAATGGATGAAAGCTATGCATGGATAAAGGACTACCATACCTTAGCTATGAATCTTCAAAGAAATTTAGTAGAAAAGCTTGCTCCTTCAAACCCTAGCTTTAATTTCCCTCTTCTTTCTTGGAGTTCTAGAGAGATAATTTTTGGAGTGGATGAGTTCTTTTGGGATTTTTAGAATAATGGCTTGGATGCCTTAATTTGATGACCTAAAAACCTTTAATAGTTAGTCTAATTTAGTGTAAAACGACGTAACTTAGTATTAATTAAAACTGGAAATTCCCACAATGTCCCTAAGTCTAACTGCCAAAAGGTAGTTTCATGCCTCACCCACGACCACACGACCACGGTCCGTGATTGGACCCACGTGGCGTGCTGGTGAACCATGGGTGGAGGTTCTGTGGCCTGTTTTCAGGGTCATGACCCCCGACCCCTCACCCACAGGGCGTGGGCTGACCCACGAGGCGTGAGTCTCCCTTCGTGGGTAATTGCCAGACAACTTNGTTAAACCCTAGTTTATCCTACTAGTTTCCAAAGTGTTACAATATCTCCCCCTTAGGAACATTCGTCCTTGAATGACAATCTAGACACCTTACAGAATTAAAGACTCAAAACTAGCAACCCAACATGCATGAAACATAAAAAATAATTTACAATTCAAAGGAGGAAACCTCAACTCCAACTCAAACATAATCAATGCATCATAAGGAAGTAGGAACTAGATCTAACAAGCCATTATGCATGAAACTCAACGTTTCTCATATTCATACGAGAAACTACCTTCTCCAACTAAAAGCATGCTCAACACAATATCATGGAGCAAATATGCAATTCATTCTCAAAAGCATACTAAAGCATGTTCATCAACTCATCTCATGAAGTCAAATAGGCAACTCATACTTAAATGCATAACAGCATGAGGAGCATAAATCATGAAAACTCATTTTCTTACTAAACATGAATTTTTCAAGAACATGCATAACATAAGGAAATCATGGAAAAACTCATTTAACACACATGAATCCCAAAACACTAAAACTCAAGAGGAACTATTTACCTCAAGCTAGAATAGGAGTAGAAGGAACGAGATGAGGATATCCGGACTTCATATCGGCCTCGGCCTCCCAAGTAGCACCCTCATCTAAATGATTCCTCCATAAAAGCTTCGCATGAGCTGTTTCCTTGTTTCTCAATCTCTTGACTTGCCGGTCTAGGATCTCTACCGAAACCTCTTCATATGAAAGGCTTTCGTCAACTCCCAACCCTTCTAGGGGAATAATGGATACCGGATCTCCAATACACTTCTTAAGCATAGAAACATGAAATACCAGATGAACCGGGGCCAACTCATTTGGCAAATCCAATTCATAGGCAACTTTACCAACTCGTTTCAAAATTTGATATGGGCCAACATACGGGGACTAAGTTTCCCTTTCTTGCCAAATCTCATCACACCATTCATGGGTGAGATTTTCAAATAGACCCAATCATTAACTTCAAATTCTAGATCCCTTCTTCTTACATCGGCATAAGACTTTTGTCTACTTTGAGCCATTCTCAAACTCTCTTTAATAAGGCGAACTTTCTCAATGGCTTCAAAAACTAGCTCGGGACCTATCAAAGCAATTTCACCTACCTCAAACCAACCAATTGGAGACCTACATCTCCTACCATACAAGGCTTCAAATGAAGCCATACCGATACTTGAATGATAACTATTATGGTAGGCAAACTCTATTAATGGCAAGTGGTCATCCCAATTGCCTTTAAAATCTATCATGCATTCCCTCAACATGTCCTCTAAGGTCTAAATGGTGCATTCCTCTTGACCATCCATTTGAGGGTGGAAAGCGGTGCTAAGTTTCACCTTAGTACCAAGCCCTTTTTGGAATGACTTCCAAAAGTGCGATGTAAATTGAGTACCCCGATTGGAAATGATAGATAGAGGAACTCTATGGAATTTCACTATTTCTCTTATATACAACTTGCATAGTCTTTCGCTGAAAAAAAAACTTTGACAGGAATAAGTGGGCTGATTTTGTCATTCGGTCTATAATGACCCAAATAGAATCATGTTGCCTTCGGGTGCGAGGAAAACCCACAATAAAGTCCATATTTACATCTTCCCACTTCCAAGTGGAGATACTTATATTTTGGGACAAGCCACCCGGCCTTTGATGTTCAGCCTTAACTTGTTGACAATTAGGACATTTGGCTACAAATCTCGCAATATCTTTCTTCATACCGTTCCACCAATAGACTTCCCATAGATCACAGTACATCTTGATGGCTCTCGAATGAATAGAATATTGAGAACTATGAGCTTCCTCTAAAATTTGTTCCCTCAAACCATATACATTCGGAACACATAATCGACCTTGGTACCTTAGCACCCCATCTCCCCCTTGGGAGAAAGCCTCTACTGACTTTTTGAGTACCGTTTCTTTCAACTCAACTAACATAGGATCAAGGCCTTGTTTAGACTTTACATCCATAACAAAGGATGATTCGGAACCATCATGGACCATGACACCACCCTTAGTGGAGTCCACTAGTTGAACACCTAGTCGGGCCAACCTATGCACATCACGAACCAACTCTTTCTTTTCATCCTTTTCATGGACCACACTACCCATGGACAATCTACTAAGTGCATCCCCTACCACATTAGCTTTCCAGGGTGATAAAGGACACTCATCTCATAATCCTTCAACAATTCTAACCACCTTCGTTAATGAAGATTCAAGTCCTTTTGACTAAACACATATTGAAGACTTTTGTGATAGGTGAAAATATCCACATGGACCCCAAACAAATAATGCCTCCATATTTTCAAGGCAAACACAACCGCCGCTAATTCAAAGTCATGGGTAGGATAATTTTTCTCATGGACTTTAAGTTGCCTTGAAGCATAGGCAATCACCATTTTGCATAAGCACACATCCCAACTTAACTCTAGAGGCATCACAATCTACCCATGGACAATCTACTAAGTGCATCCGCTACCACATTAGCTTTCCGGGGTGATAAAGGTCACTCATCTCATAATCCTTCAACAATTCTAACCACCTTCATTAATGAAGATTCAAGTCCTTTTGACTAAACACATATTGAAAACTTTTGTGATCAGTTAAAACATCCACATGGACCCCATACAAATAATGCCTCCATATTTTCAAAGCAAACACAACCGCCGCTAATTCAAGGTCATGGGTAGGATAATTCTTCTCATGGACTTTAAGTTGCCTTGAAGCATAGACAATCACCTTACCATTTTGCATAAGCACACATCCCAAACCAACTTTAGAGGCATCACAATACACCACAAAACCATCCGTACCTTCCGGTAAAGTCAACACCGGGGCGGAAGTAAGTCTATATTTCAACTCTTGAAAATTTTTCTCACAAGCTTCCGACCACATAAACTTAGCTTTCTTTTGAGTCAAGGCGTCAAATGAGAAGAAATGGAAGAAAATCCCTCAACAAACCTTTTAAGTAACCGACCAAACCCCAAAAGTATCTAATATTGGAAGGAGTTAGAGGTCTAGGCCAACTCTTGACCACATCCATCATCTTAGGATCTACCTCAACAACCTTGATTGACACAATATGACCAAGGAAAGCTACAAATCTTAGCCAAAATTCACACTTTCTAAACATTGCAAAAAGTTGGTGGTCTTTAAGAACTTGAAACACAATTCTCAAATGGTCCACATGTTCATTTTCAGTCCTTGAATAGATCTAAATATCATTGATAAACACAATCACAAACATGTCTAGGTATTGCCTAAACACTTCATTCATTAGGTCCATAAATGCTGCCAGGGCATTAGTTAGGCCAAATGACATCTTAAGAAACTCATAATGTCCATACTGAGTTTGGAAGGCCGTCTTGGGAATATCATACCCTCTCACCCTCAACTGGTGATACCCCGAACGAAGATCAATTTTTGAGAAGTAACTAGCCCTTGAAGTTGTCAAACAAGTCATCGATTCTCGGAAAGGGATATATATTCTTAATGGTCACTTTGTTCAATTGACGATAACCGATGCACATTCTAAGAGACCCATCCTTCTTTCTAACAAACAACACCAGAGCATCCCAATGAGAGATACTCGGTCGAATGAAGCCCTTATCTAATAAATCATTTAGTTGCTCTTTCAACTCGGCTGGAGCCATTCTATAAGGAGGAATGGAGATAGGTTGCGTATCCGATAAAAGGTCAATACCAAAATCTATTTACCGCTCGGGAGGAATACCTGGCAAATCATCAGGGAAAACTTCCAAGAACTCATTCACTACCAGAATCGACTCTAGAGAAGGGATTTCAGACTCAACATCCATTACCCTAACAAGATGGTAAATACACACTTTTGAGATCATCTTCCTCGCTTTAAGACAAGAGACAAATTGACCTCTAGGGATAGAATTTCCCCCCTTCCACTCTAAAATAGGCTCATTTGGAAATTGGAACCTAACTATCTGAGTCCTACAATCGATAGAGGCATAACATGCATGCAACCAATCCATACCCAAAATCACATCAAAGTCTAACATGTATGACTCTACCAAATCCACCAAAGTAACTTTATGGGACAAGGAAATGGGACAACTTCTATAAACCCACTTAGCCACCACCGAGTTACCAACCGGGGTATAGATTAAAAAAGGTTCTACTAACACTTCGGGGAGTATTTCAAACTTCATGGCCACAAAAGGTATCACAAAGGACAAAGTAGCACTGGGATATAACAAGGCATATACATTAATATAAAATACTTTTAATATACCGGTCACCACATCAGGGGAGCTCTCTTGGTCACCTCGGGATTGAAGAGCATAAAAGTGGTTTTACTTTTGGGCATTGGAGTTTGAACCGCTTGGAGGAGCTTATTTATCTTCTCTTCCTTTAACCTTGAGAATTGGTAGATCTCTCATCTTGTGGCCAACCTTCCCACAACCATAACACCCATCGGTGCCAACTAGGCACTTACCATCATATTGCTTCCCATATTTGTCACAAGTAGGCCTTGCCGTAGTAGGTCCCTTACCATTACCTCCTTGAGGTTTAGGGTTAGACACCCTATCCTTGTTGACCCTTGGGGAAGCATTTGAGTAACCTTGGTTGGAGAACCTTTGTTTGAACCTTGGTTGACCTTGTCCATCGGACCTAGCATTGGAGAAGTTCCCATCACCGATTCTAGCTCTTTTTACCTCTCTATTCTTTTCCTTGAGTTTGGACTTCTCAATTTGTTGAGCATACACCATAAGCCTTGATATATCCATGTCATGGAAGAGCAATTCCATACGACACTCTTTTTCAACCAAGTCAGACACACCCGACATAAACCTACTCATCTTAGCCCTTGAGTCCGCCACCATGCTTGGAGCATATTTGGAGAGTTGGGTGAACTTTAGAGCATACTCCTTAACACTCATACTTCCTTGGCGAAGGTTGATGAACTCTTGTACCTTAGCCTCCCTCAATTCTAAGGGGAAGACCTTTCAAGAAATGTCTTTTTGAACAATTCCCATTCTACCGGGCCCGCTTCTACAGGTCTCTCACCATTCCACTAATCATACCAAACTTGGGCCACATCTTTTAGTTGGTAGGTGGATAACTCCGCCTTCTCTTCTGAAGACACCCCATAATAGCAAGAACTTTATAAACCTCATCGATAAACTTTGGGGATCCTTTTCCACTTTAGAGCCATAAAATTTGGGAGGTTTCATTCGAGCAAAATCCCTAACCCTTGAAGCAACAAATTCACATTAGGATTCACCGGGGTTACAACTTCTCTATTGGCTTGAGCCGTCATGGCTTGAGTCGTCATGGCTTGAGCCAACATTTGGAAAGTAGACCTAAACTCCGCATGGGTCACATTCTCAACCACGGGATCAACCAAAGCTTGATTAGCTTAAGGAGGAGCTCCTTGATTCACATTCTCATCTTCCATTCTTCTAGCATTAGCCCTTCGTGTATTCATATCCTGAAGACACAAGAGAAGGATTAGAACAGGGACTTGATAGAGTTAAACTCTAAGACACAACTCAAGAGTAATGAAAGAAGTGAGGTTTACTAAACATATTATAGCCTCTCATTCATAAGTGTGGCGCGCTTCACACTCATGAACAAGACTCTACTAGACGTGGCTTATGAGACATCATCCTAGAATCATTCAAAACCTTGTGCTCTAATTACTAAGTTTGTCATGACCCAGGGTACCCCTAGATGTACCATAGTACATAGAACCCTGAAAGGCACCATGTAAGACACTTAGAATATCATAACATAAAGAATTAGAACAATAAGAGTAAAAACAACACATTTCAAGTCCAAAATTTTCATAAAGGAAAGCGGAAGTCTAGACTTGTCTCAATTAGCCATCTATTACAATACTTGAATAAAAAATAGGGACACAACCCATACTACATAATCCGAAAGGAAAATACATGAATGAAACAACTAAGATAACATCCGTCCTCGAATCATGGGGAATCACCAACAAGCAAGAAGAAATGATCAATTCCAAGTTCTAACCACAATGAGGACCTCCTTGAGAACCAGAGCCTACACTTGGGAAAAATGTAGGAAAATATGGGTTAGTACAATAATGCACTAAGTATGATAGCCATGCATAAAAACATTGAAAACATGCAAAAAGGGACATTTTAGTTGAGTGCATGCAATTTACTAAGTTAAAGCATCATTTTGAAGATAGTGGAACAACACAAGTCACAAACATAATCAACTCATAGATCATCATATCATAGGAGGAACATATCATAAATACCCTCAAAGCATACTTGTGCACTGCATGAATAAGATCTCATAATCTCACCCATACTAAGTAAAGCTTCTTGAGAAGCCATAGTTCATAATTCATGTTTTTGTTTATAGTTCATAAGTCATAGTGGGAATAAGCCTTAACCGACATAGACCATGTGAGCTTAACATGGAATCTGGTGTTACCCACACTGAAGAGGGTTGTCCTACTTGCCTAAGGTAGAACCATGGTTTATTAGCTTTAGGTGGATCCACTAGCTAAATATCCTACGGGGAACGTAGTTTATGGGATAAGGAGTTGTTACTAGAAACCCGGACTCAACTGAGGTAAAAGGTCTCCATCTCATGAGATACATACTTTGGGAACCCGGACTCAACTAGTGTAGAATGTCCCATTGGGATGCCAGACTCAACTTGTATAAAAGCTTCCATCTCATATTCAATATCCACTCGGTGTTAAGCGTTACTTTCCATGGATTACATATTTAATCTTGTCTTAAGTTCATATTTATGGAAGAATGCCTTGACATTCAATCCAACATAATTCGTAAGATAGCTCATAGATTCAATAGGTGAGAATAACCTTTCAACCTTGGAATCATCATATAGTGAGAAAACCTTTCACATCATATCATATTCATGCATAAGTGTGTATATGATAATAACCTTTCAACAACACAACAATTAGATCATAATCATGTTCACTTTACTCTCAAAGTGTTCAGAAAACACATATATAAATCTCATAATCATGCATAATCCTCATACTTTACCCTTTAAGGATCAATGATCACATTAAATCAACACATCTAGAATTACTACTTTAGAAATGGATAATAACATGATTCAAATAACTCAATTACTACAAGCATAATCTCATAATATCCTTCTTTCATCAATTCACCCACATCACAAGATCATAAATTGGGAATATGGGGATTTCATGTATTCATGGGAGATTTCATCATAAACACCATGATAATCATCAATTAAATCATAGTGTAAAGTCATTAAATCATTAAAATCATTTTTGAAAAGAATCCATGACTTGGAGTCAAAACCCTAGCTTTTAGGGAGTCACTAGTTTTGAAATTGAATTTGGAGGGACTCCATGGATGAAGGACTTCCATTCCTTAGCTATGAATCTTCAAATAAATTGAGTAGAAAAGCTTGCTCCTTCAAACCCTAGCTTCGATTTCCCTCTTCTTCTTCCTTGGAGTTCTAGAAAGAGAATTTTTGGATAAGATGAGTTTTTTCGGAATTTTTAGAATAATGGCTTGGATGCCTTAATTTGATGACTTAAAAACCTTTTATAGTTAGTATAATTTAGTGTAAAATTATGTAACATAGTATTAATTAAAACCGGGAATTCCCACAATACCTTTAAGTGTAACTGCCAAAAGGCAGTTTTAGGCCTCACCCACGACCACAGTCCATGGATGGACCCACGTGACATGCTAGTGAACCATTGGTGGATCTTATGTGGCCTTCTTTCAAGGTCATGACCTACGACCCCTCACCCACGGGGAGTGGATTGACCCACAAGGCGTGAGTCCCCCTTCGTGGGTCACTGCTAGACAACTTTCTAAGGGTTCTCTTCAAGGACCCTTGGTTGGTCCTTGGGGGTTGTACCTTGACGTTCTAACACGAAACCTTATATTTTTTGGTACGGGGAGGTGAATTTATGACTCTAACCCTTATGTTAAGCCCTAGTTTAGCGTACTAGTTTCTGGAGTGTTACAATCTCCCATTTGATGATACATGCCCAACACATGATGTCTTTTAATATTCTAGGTTTGGTGGACAAGGTCATTCCAGATACCAACAAAGGTATTACGGTCAAGGTTCTTCTAATGCTTCGACTCTTAAGTTCAACAAAGATAAGGTGTCTAATCTTAACCTTTAAGGAGGCGATGGAAATGAATCTTCTATTCTAGCTTGCCAAAGGTATGGTAAGAGTAACTTGGGTGAATTCCTAGCAGGTATGTATAGTTTCTTTAGTTATGGAAAGAGTGGTCACAAGGTGAAAGATTTTCCGTTGCAAGCTATCAAGGGTAAGAATAGTAGGAAAGCTCAGCCTAGTGAATCTGGTTCGACTGATCCTCGTCAGAATATGTTGTATGCTCTTTAGACGATAGGATCATGAGGGTTCTCCAAATGTGGTGACTGATATGTTGAAAGTGTTTCACCTTGATATTTATGCCTTACTTGATCCAGGTGCTACATTATACTTTGTTACTCCTTATATGGCCATGATATTTGATGTTGGACCTAAAATCCTTTCTAATCCCTTTCATGTCTCTACTCATGTTGGTGATTCTATTGTTGCTAAGAGAGTTTATAGAAATTGTCCTATTTATATTTCTCATAGTCACTCATGTTATCTTGTAGATCTTGATAAGTTAGATTTTGATGTTATTCTTGGGATGCATTGGCTATATGCATGTTATGCTTTCAAAGATTATAGAACTGGATTGGTCACATTCAAGATTTTAAATGAACCTATCATGCCATTGGAAAAGGGAAATTATGCTTTTAAGGGTCAGTTCATATTTATCCTAAAAATCTAAGAAAATGATTTCTAAAGGTTGCATTTATCATCTTGTTTGAGTTAGGGATACAGATTCTGAAACCCCTATGCTTGAGTAAGTTCTGATTGTAAATGCGTTTTAGAAGTGTTTCTAGATGATCGTCCTGGTACTCATCCAGAAGGGAAATAGGTTTCGGCATTGACCTTCTCCCAGATACACAACACATTTCTATTCCTCCCTACCGTTTGGCCAGATAAAACTTAAGAAATTAAAGGTTCAATTGAAGGACTTGTTGGATAAGAGTTTTATTAGACTATCTCTCTATGGGGTGCTTGAGTATTATTTTTCTGAAAGAAGGATGGTTCTTTTCGAATGTGCATTGACTATCGACAATTGAATAAGGTCATTATAAAGAATAAGTATCCTATTTCAATGGTAGATAATTTGTTTAACCAGCTCTAAGGAGCGAGTTACTTAACCTTCGGTCGAGGTACACTAATTCAGGGTGAAGGAGAATGACATTCAAAAGATGAATTTTCAAATTTGGTATAGTCATTATGAGTTTTTTTGTGGTGTCTTTTACTGTGATTAATGCCCGACGACGTTTATATATTTGATGAATAAGATCTTTAAAAAATATCTTAACAGGTTTGTGATTGTGTTTATTGATGATATTTTGATTTACTCACGGAGTGAGGATGAGCATATTGAGCATTTAAAAATTGTGTTGCAAATTCTCAAGGACCGTGAATTGTATGCTAAGTTTAGCGAATGTGATTTTTGGTTGAGGTCCATTGCTTTCCTTGTCTATAATGTCTCTAGTGAAGGTATTTGTAACACCCTCAGAAGCCCCTCTCTGAAGCCAAATTATGGTTGACCATGACGGACCGGAGGTCCAACCACGGTATGTCGATCAGGCCCATCGATTGGCCCTGACAATTTTTAAGTCAAGGGTTGTTTGGTCTTTTTCCTATGCGTTGGACACCTAAAATACGTCGTTTAACCCCAAAACTACACCATTTTGGTAAGTTTTATCCTAGTAACTTGATCAAATTTTACCCTAAGAGACTCATTCACCTAATTTCACCAAAACTAGAGTAAAAATAAGAGAATTTAGGCATTAACATCCTCAAGAACAGCAACAAGGTTTTCTTCAGTTCCAGCCTTGAAATCAAAAGATTTCTTCAGTTCATCACCAGGTATGTGGGATTTCACTAGTGGGTTCCTTTCACCCATTAGGTCCCTAGAATTCAGTCAGAGGCCCCAAAATCCAAAGGATTCTCTATAGATTTTGTCACTGGGTATGTGGGATTTCACTAGTGGTTTCCTTTCATCCACTAGGTTCCTAGAATTCAGTCCCTTTGTTGATTCCACATAACTTGTTTAGACCAAGGGTTTGTAAAATCTTGGGAATTATGGTGATCAGCTGCTATAGTATCCATAGTCTAAATAACATGTTTTCTTGGAAACATTCCTTAATTCCTTGTATAAAACTCAAAACCCTAGTTTGTGTAAATTTTCTTAATACATGAATTATACTTTCTAGGTCAGTTAAACAAAAAATCATGCTCCAGATTTCGAATGTCACATTCTCAATATAAAAATGTTGCATTCTTAGTATATAAATGTTGCATTCTCAGTTAGCATGTCTGTATTTTGAGCTATTCAGTGTTTAGTGCATTTTAGCTTCATATGTATTTAGTTGGGAGTAAACTTAGCCCAAAGTTGGAATAGGGTTCATAATAACGGCTAGCATCTAAGACTATTGTTACTTGTTGGACTCTTTTTATTTTGCTTATCAACATTTTTATCTTTAGAAGTGTAATTACGTAGGTTTCTCTAAGTTGTTATTTCATTCTTAGTCTAGTATGTAGTACACTGGCTATATAAAGGCCAACACAGTAATCAATACAAAAGTTAATATGCGTCTAGTTCTTCTATTTCTCTTTATGGTATTTAGAGCTCTATTGCTTTAACAAGCTTGATCCTTTTTTGCCCTCCCAGCCTACACACCTCCAACCGAAAATGGCCCCAAATAAAGTGTCATCAATGCCGACAACATCTCCAGTTCAAAGAATGTTGTCTAGTCCAATCCGGTTACTCAACTCCCCATCAAACTTGCTGGTAGCCATAACTTTTCATTGTGGAAGGCCCAGGTGT
The DNA here is from genome assembly GCF_019186545.1 of Solanum stenotomum. Lineage (NCBI taxonomy): Eukaryota > Viridiplantae > Streptophyta > Magnoliopsida > Solanales > Solanaceae > Solanum > Solanum stenotomum. Next base: position 70,332 of record NW_026030548.1, read on the forward strand.
CCATGATTATGCGTGGACACAACCTCTTTGGTTGTCTCGATGGATTGATCCCAATCCCTTTTAAAACTATCTCTGAAAACAACCTCAAAGTATCCAATCATACCTATGTTTCCTGGTTTCAACAAGATTAGCTTATACAAAATGCTATCTTGGCAACTGTGGATGCGACCATTGCCAGTATAGTCACTTCTGCACCGAATGCCAAAGTCGCCTGGGATGCCTTGCATACTTCTTATGCAAATAAATCTCAAACTGGTATCTTTAGTCTTAGGGACCGTCTAGCTGGTCTCTCTAAAGACTCTCGTCCTGTTGCAGACTATCTCCATCAAGTTCGCTCTCTTTGTGATGAACTCGACACTGCTGGCTCCCTCGTCTCCAATGAAGAATTGGTTGTCAAGATTCTCACTGGTCTTGGGTCTGCATTTCGTGAAATTTTATCCGCTATCCGCATTTGAGATTTGGCGATCCCTTATCAAGAAATACATGGAAAGCTCCTTGACCAGGAACTTTTACTTAAGTATGAGGAAGCCAAGAAGATAAATTTTGTTCCCATTACTGTCAACTTTGGTCAAGGGACTGCTTCCGCTTCTACCCGTCAGGGCTCCAACAATAACCAATACAGTAATCGATGATCCAATGCACAAAATCATAAAAATCGTAATCAATCTTGGTATAACAATAAGCAACCTTGGTGCAACAACCAACAACAGCAGTCTTTCAACAACAATCTCTACTGCTAACTCTGTGATGGTAGAGGTCATATTGCTCATGTCTGCCAAACAAGCTCTCACAATCATCTTAAAGTGCATACTAATTTTGATGCACACCTACAGAACCAGCCAACTCCAAGGATTGTTGATAGTGGTGCCACCCACCATATTGCCTCAGACACACAAAGCTTAACTACTACGCAAGACTACCACGGTTCGGAGGAGATCGTCATGGGTAATGCTAATACCATTCCAATCTCTCATACTGGTAATGTAAACTTTAATGCATCAAATCACCAATTCCAGCTTCAACATGTCCTTTGCTCTCCAGCTATTACAAATAATCTAATATCTGTCTCTAAATTTTGTCAAGATAATAAATCCTCTATGGAATTTTTTTCCTTTTTCTTACCTTATGAAGGATCTGACTACGGGGGCGCCATTGGCTCGCGGATGGAGTAAAAATGGGCTGTATGAGTGGCCACCAGGGGATGTTGATGGTTTGCCACAATGCAACGTCGTTGTTCCTTACCACCTGTGGCATCAACGATTAGGCCACCCTAATAGTCAAGTTCTCAATAAGTTTTTGCATGATTTTTCTATTACAATAGTTGGTTCAAAAAGTATTGTTTTTCATTCATGTTAATCTAATAAAAGCCACAGGATGCCTTTATCTAAAAATTCTTTACATAGTGCCAATCCATTATATTTACTTTACAATGACTTGTGGGGGCCGTCTTTGGTTTTATCGATTGACAAAAAATGATACTATGTTTTATTTGTTGATCAATATTCAATATATATGTGGTTGTTCACACTAAAATCTAAAACGGAAGTTCTAGAAATCTTCCAAACTTTACATCCCATGCTTGGAAAGCATTTTAGCACAAAAAATTTATCCTTCTACACTGATGGTGGTGGTGAATTTTAAAAGTTAGATTCCTATCTAAAAACACATGGCATTGAACACTTAGTGTCCTCCCCCATACACGCCACAAATAGTATCCTTAGTTGAACGCCGACATCGGCATGTCATCGAGATAGCACGCACCTTACTACACCAAGCATCATTACCTTCAAAGTTTTGGAGTTATGCATGTCATCAAGCTGTTTATTTGATCAATAGGATGACTACTCCCAATCTACAAAATAAATCACCTTTCGAAATCCTATTTCAAGTTGTGCCTAAATATGATTCCATCAAAGTTTTCGATTGCCTACGATATCCATGGCTCAAACCGTATTCCAGAAATAAATTGGAACCTCGATCTGCCCCATGTGTTTATTTAGGATGTTCTAACAACTATTATAGCCATCAGTGTTTTGATCTAGTTAACTCCAAATTATATTTATCCGGGGATGTAATGTTTTTGGAAGACAATTTTCCTTTTCAAAATATTTTTTCCAGGTTCCATAATAAAATTAATATTTCTTGGAATAACATTTCCGTTGAACAACAATCTAAAGAAAAAACTAATTTAATTTTTAATTCCTCTTATCAACTTCCCCCTCTAGTAACTACGTTGCCCACGGTCACCCAACGCCTGCAAGCTATCTCCTCCGCTCCAGATGGTGTCTCTACACAATTAGGTAATATTCCTTCTCCTGTCTCAACTTCCACTTCTTCATCTTTTCCACACAAACATAAAACTAACTCTTTTGCAACACCTCAACCATTGCCCTCACGACCACTTATCACGTATCATAGATGAGAAAGACCACCCATTCCTAGCCAAACTCCGTGTCCTCCTCATAATCCATCTACTTCGGCACAAAATCAGCAACATATGGCTTCCTGCTCACCTCAACCAGCAGCAACTCTTAGTCAACCTGACCTACCAACCCAAACCCGGCCAAACCAGCAAGTTACCAAAGTACACCCAATGACTACTAGATCACAGACTCATAGCCTTAAACCTCGTCAGTTTCTCACAACCACTACATTGTCTCCAAAAATCTCTAAAACTCATAAAAAAGCTAAGTTAATTCCCTAATGGAGTTGAGAAAAGCAAGCCGAATTTGATGTTCTTGTTCGCAACCATGCTTGGGATTTGGTTCCATGTGACTCTTCCAAAAACATGGTGGATTGTAAGTGGTTATTCCGACTTAAACATAAACTTGACGGTTCTGTTGATAGGTACAAGGCTCATTTGGTTGCCAAGGAATTTACACAGCGCCCCAGACTTGATTATCATTCTACTCTTAGGCCAATAGTCAAGCCTGCTACTATTTTTCTAGTCCTAACTATCGCCACTCAACTTGACTGGCATGTCCATCAGCTGGATATTAACAATGCCTTCTTGTAGGGTCGTCTCACTGAAGAAGTTTACATGTGACAACCACCTAGATTTGAAAACTCTGGGAATTCTACTCATGCATGTCGTCTTCAAAAGGCAATTTATGGCCTCAAACAGGCTCCTCATGCTTGGTACACCGAACTCAGAGATTATATCCTTACATTGGGTTTTGTTAAGTTGCATTCTGATTCCTCACTCTTCTTTATGCATAAAGTTGGGTTCACTGTGTATATTTTATTTTATCTGGATGATATCTTAGTGACTGGTAATCACCAACGAGGTGTTCATTATATCATTGAGGCTCTTTCTCAATGTTTTTCACTGAAGGACTTAGGACCTCTTCATTACTTTATTGGTATTGAGGTGATTCGTTCTTCTGCTCTCTCAAGAGAAGTACATTATGGATCTCCTACATGAGGTAGCTATGGATAATTGCAAAGGTGTTTCCACACCTATGACATCTACTATAGTTTTTTATCCATCGCCTGATGATCATTTAGTTGATGGTTCCTTATATCGGCGCATTATTAGTAAACTTCATTACCTTTAATTCACGCGTCCGTACATAGCTTTTGTTGTCATCAAGTTGTCCCAAACTATGCATCAACCATTTATGTCTCATTGGGTTGCTCTTAAACCACTTCTCTGCTATCTCCGTTCCATTACCTCTTTCGGTCTGCTCATTGCCAATGAAATTGATGGTAGGTTGCTCGCGTACTCTGACTCAGACTGGGCAGGGGATCCTCATGATCTCACATTGACCACTCATTTTGTTCTCTATCTTGGTAGTTCCCCTATTTCATGGTCTTCTAAGAAGTAGCATTCTGTTTCTCATTCTTCTACAGAGGCAGAATAACAGGCACCTGATGCTACTGTTTCTAAAACTAACTGGCTCACCCATCTTTTTAAAGAGCTTCAGTTTCCTCTGAATGTTGTTCCAAGAGTTCTTTGTGACAATATCAGCACCACTTATATTTGTGTGAATCATGTTTTCCATAGCCGTATGAAGCATGTGGCAATTGACTTCCATTTCATTCGTGAGCAGGTTGAGCGCAAATACCTTGAAGTTTCCCATTTACATGTTGTTGATCAAGTTGCAGATCTTCCTACAAAGCCTCTTCCGCGTGCACGTTTTGGTAACCATTTCTCCAAGTTGGGCGTAGTAAACCTTCACACCAACTTGCGGGGGCGTAATAACGGCTAGCATCAAAGACTATTGTTACTTGTAAGACTCTTCTTACTTATAGGACTCTCTTTATTTTGCTTATCAACCTTTTTATCTTTAGAAGTGTAATTACGTAGGTTTCTCTAAGTTGTAATTTTATTCTCAGCCTTGTATGTAATACACTGGCTATATAAAGGCCACCACAGTAATCAATACAGAAGTTAATTTGCGACCAGTTCTTCTATTTCTCTTTAGTTCAGCGTACCCCCATAGTGCCAAAACTACATGCTCGCGTAGGATTATAAGTCCACTATGTTGGGCATCAGTATTAGTGATCACGCCACAATCATGCCTTTATACCCCTGAAAGGTTCGGGTCCTTTCGATGGGGTGTATACATCAGACTCCATGTTTAGCTCAAGTGGTTTATGTTGGTTAATAGTAGCTCCACAGTCAGACTCGTAGTGCATTGACCAGGTTTTCAGCAGTTAATTCAGTATAAAGTTCAACATGTTATCTTCATGATTAGAACTTAGTCATTGCATCCAGTTCAGTTTTCAGTTATAATTCAGTACATATTTATATCCTTGTTCAGATTATATTATTGCTCAGTTATGCATTATTTAGCTTATATACTTTGAGCTTGTCATATCTATATCCTGCATGCTCAGTATATTCAAAGTATGGGCACATACTTTTGCGCTACATCATTTCATGATGTAGATTCAGGCACTCAGCGTCCAGATCATGCTTAAATCGATTCTCGATCCAACTTCAGCAGCTTCGGTGGTGAGTCCTCATACTTCAAGGATAATAGACATGCCTTCCATTTTAGTGTGTATATTCAGTTTTTAGTTTTTGTTAGAATTAGCTGGGGCATGTCCCAACAACTCAATTCATTTAGAGGCTTTTCAGACATATTAGTAGATTCAGCTTGAGTTGTTAAGTGGTCCTTTCAGTTACCACTAAGCTCCTGTTATGTTTTATTATGATTATTCAGACTAGTTGGACTTGTACTCTTCAGATATTTATTGATTTAGTTTACGCTTAGTTCATATTTACTTAGTTATTAAGTATGTTCATGATATGCTAGACTCAGGGTTAGCTTGGGGTCACTCGTGATCCTAGGTCCCGTATTACGTCAAGGGGGTAGCCTCGTGGCGTGACATAAAGAGTATCTTTTGGGTAATTACCTCAAAATAGAGTAAGAGAATTTCTACTTGAGCATTATTATATATTTTAATTGTGAGTAGTATTGAGAACTGAAATGAAGATGAGTCCAGGCAACTCACATTCCTCATAAACCATGTCGCCAACATGGGTAAATGATCATACTTTTTAGACGACTCCTTATTGAATTTGAGCATAGCTTTAGTGGATCCACTTATTCAAGGTGCTTTATATCCCAGCAAGGTATAGAATATGTCATGACACGAGAGAACTCTCTAGTCGTAACCGGCGTATTCGACCTCGAAGAGGTCAAATACAAGCCTCATGGATCATTCATTAATCGCATAGACACTAAAACTCCCAAGGAAAAAAAACTTTCTTCACACATGAAGAAACTTTCATCAGATAACAAGCGGAAGACTTTCTAGACTTTATCCAAGATGTCTCAAAACCATCTAATACTTGAATACAACAATGGGACTAAGCCCACTCAAAACTATAACAAAACTACAAGACATAAAGGAACATGTTGGTTATTGTCCTCGAATATATGAGGACTCACCAAGTCTTCATCTTCAAACATCTTAGAAACCTATCAATCAACCATGGAATATCGACATCTCCAAATCCCTACACTTTAGTCAAAAGGGAAAGAAAGGGNACTTAGATTTGAAAACTCTGGGAATTCTACTCATGCATGTCGTCTTCAAAAGGCAATTTATGGCCTCAAACAGGCTCCTCATGCTTGGTACACCGAACTCAGAGATTATATCCTTACATTGGGTTTTGTTAAGTTGCATTCTGATTCCTCACTCTTCTTTATGCATAAAGTTGGGTTCACTGTGTATATTTTATTTTATCTGGATGATATCTTAGTGACTGGTAATCACCAACGAGGTGTTCATTATATCATTGAGGCTCTTTCTCAATGTTTTTCACTGAAGGACTTAGGACCTCTTCATTACTTTATTGGTATTGAGGTGATTCGTTCTTCTGCTCTCTCAAGAGAAGTACATTATGGATCTCCTACATGAGGTAGCTATGGATAATTGCAAAGGTGTTTCCACACCTATGACATCTACTATAGTTTTTTATCCATCGCCTGATGATCATTTAGTTGATGGTTCCTTATATCGGCGCATTATTAGTAAACTTCATTACCTTTAATTCACGCGTCCGTACATAGCTTTTGTTGTCATCAAGTTGTCCCAAACTATGCATCAACCATTTATGTCTCATTGGGTTGCTCTTAAACCACTTCTCTGCTATCTCCGTTCCATTACCTCTTTCGGTCTGCTCATTGCCAATGAAATTGATGGTAGGTTGCTCGCGTACTCTGACTCAGACTGGGCAGGGGATCCTCATGATCTCACATTGACCACTCATTTTGTTCTCTATCTTGGTAGTTCCCCTATTTCATGGTCTTCTAAGAAGTAGCATTCTGTTTCTCATTCTTCTACAGAGGCAGAATAACAGGCACCTGATGCTACTGTTTCTAAAACTAACTGGCTCACCCATCTTTTTCAAGAGCTTCAGTTTCCTCTGAATGTTGTTCCAAGAGTTCTCTATGACAATATCAGCACCACTTATATTTGTGTGAATCATGTGGCAATCGACTTCCATTTCATTCGTGAGCAAGTTGAGCGCAAACACCTTGAAGTTTCCCATTTACATGTTGTTGATCAAGTTGCAGATCTTCCTACAAAGCCTCTTCCGCATGCACGTTTTGGTAACTATTTCTCCAAGTTGGGCGTAGTAAACCTCGACACCAACTTGCGGGGGCGTAATAATGGCTAGCATCAAAGACTATTGTTACTTGTAGGACTCTTCTTACTTATAGGACTCTCTTTATTTTGCTTATCAGCCTTTTTATCTTTAGAAGTGTAATTACGTAGGTTTCTCTAAGTTGTAATTTTATTATTAGCCTTGTATGTAATACACTGGCTATATAAAGGCCACCACAGTAATCAATACAGAAGTTAATCTGCGTCCAGTTCTTCTATTTCTCTTTAGTTCAGCGTACCCTCATAGTGCCAAAACTACGTGCTCGCGTAGGATTATAAGTCCACTATGTTGGGCATCAGTATTAGTGATCACGCCACAGTCATGCCTTTATACCCCTGAAAGGTTCGGGTCCTTTCAATGGGGTGTATACATCAGACTCCATGTTTAGCTCATGTGGTTTATGTTGGTTAATAGTAGCTCCCACAGTCAGACTCGTAGTGCATTGACCAGGTTTTCAGCAGTTACTTCAGTATATAGATCAACATGTTATCTTCATGATTAGTACTTAGTCATTGCATCCAGTTCAGTTTTCAGTTATAATTCAGTACATATCTATATCCTTGTTCTGATTATATTACTGCTCAATTATGCATTATTTAGCTTATATACTTTGTTGAGCTTGTCATATTTAAATCCTGCATGCTCAGTATATTCAAAGTATGGGTGCATAATTTTGCGCTACATCGTTTCATGATGTAGATTCAGGCACTCAACGTCTAGATTATGCTTAAATCGATTCTCGGTCCAACTTCAGCAGCTTCTGTGGTGAGTCCTCATACTTCAAGGACAATAGACATGCCTTCCATTTTAGTGTATATATTCAGTTTTTAGTTTTTGTTAGAATTAACTGGGGCATGTCCCAGCAACTCAACTCATTTAGAGGCTTTTCAGACATATTAGTAGATTCAGCTTGAGTTGTTAAGTGGTCCTTTCAGTTACCACTAAGCTCCTGTTATGTTTTATTATGATTATTCAGACTAGTTGGACTTGTACTCTTCAGATATTTATTGATTTAGTTTACGCTTAGTTCATATTTACTTAGATATATTAAGTATGTTCATGATATGCTAGACTTAGGGTTAGCTTGGGGTCATTCGTGATCCTAGGTCCCGTATTACGTCAAAGGGGTAGCCTCGGGGCGTGACATAAAGAGTATCATTTGAGTAATTACCTCAAAATAGAGTAAGAGTATTTCTACTTGAGCATTAGTATATATTTTAATTATGAGTAGTATTGAGCACTAAATGAAGATGAGTCCAGACAACTCACATTCCTCATAAACCATGTAGCCAACATGGGTAAATGATCATACTTTTTAGAGAACTCCTAATTGAATTTAAGCATAGCTTTAGTGGATCCACTTATTCGAGGTGCTTTATATCCCAACAAGGTATAGAATATGTCATGACCCGAGAGCACTCTCTAGTCGTAACCGGCGTATTCGACCTCGAAGAGGTCAAATACAAGCCTCATGGATCATTCATTAATCGCATAGACACTAAAACTCCCAAGGAAAAAAAACATTCTTCACACACGAAGAAACTTTCATCAAATAGCAAGCGGAAGACTTTCTAGACTTTATCCAAGATGTCTCAAAACCATCTAATACTTGAATACAACAATGGGACTAAGCCCACTCAAAACTATAACAAAACTACAAGACATAAAGGAACATGTTGGTTATTGTCCTCGAATATATGAGGACTCACCAAGTCTTCATCTTCAAACATCTTAGAAACCTATCCATCAACCATGGAATATCGACATCTCCAAATCCCTACACTTTAGTCAAAAGGGAAAGAAAGGGGTTAGTACAATTAAGTACTAAGTTTGGAAACCATGCAAAACCATGCTAAAAAGGACTTTAGGTTGAAAGTCATGCCCTATGCAATTTTAGTAAAACTTCATGAATATTGACATATTAGACATATTATAGAACATAACGAACATATAAGACATTAACCACATTATAAACATACTCAACATTTTCACCACGTAACTCATTATATTATCCAAGAACTCTTATCTAAAGTAACCCTAAGACACACTTGAGTGAGACATGAAGTGGCCGCCCATACAACCTCTTCATACACACCTAAGTGTTCCTCAAGGCTACTATAGACAAGAACCATCATGCTTCAAGGTAGCATACTAAGTAACTCACTTCATTAACATAAGCTATCCATTCAACAAATCATTTAGACAATAAGTCAACATTCTTCTTTAAAGTCATTTAGGACACATCCATGCATTTAGGGGACTTCACACTTTAGTCATATAGACTTAGGGAACTCACTTTAGCACCTTCAAAGCCTACTCGTGCCATGTCTAGATAGCATCCCATACTACTACCTACATGTTGTAGAACCTATCAAGTAACTAGAGTTCACACTAAGGATATCAAGTTTTACATTTAAAGATCCAAGTGTCAAAAATGCTCATAGCACAAATTTCCAGGATATTCAATAACAAGGCTCGCCCAATATATACATCATGTCGTCACACCAAGCACAAGCAAGTATCAAGAAGGCCCAATGCCCGGTATCAAGAAGGGTCAAAGACCAATAATCAAGAGAACCAAGAACCATATTAAAAATGGCTTTCTAATTCGTACTTAAAATGGACAACTTCCAATCATAAGACGGACTAAAAATCCAGAGTCAAGATGGCAAGTGATCTGAATCAAGAGGCATGCCAAGAGTGACAAAGTCACAGCAACAAGAAGGACAAAGTTCAAACAAGAGTGCCAGGTGATCAAACAGTCCGTGCAAGTGGGCCAGTTACATGAGCGTCTTTAACGTCTTAAAGGATACCAACATGACAATGCAAAGTGACAAGAGGTAGCCAAGGTACCAAGATCAACTTTCAAATATTTCCGCAGTTAAAAGAGTGCAAGTACAAGTTTATACACAAACTCAGTGCTTTAGCAAAGAACCCGTCCAACACAACTTTGATAGTTCAGACCGTAGACCAACCAACGTTTCAAGGTCCTCAACTTGTTCACGAGTATATACAACCTTAAAAATACAATTAAATAACTTCTTTAACTTCTATTATCTCAGTAATGTTGACATAAAATAGGATCATCATCACAAGTAAGCCTAGCATGTACAAATATAACTTTGCTCCCAAAACAGTGAATCTGTCCAGCCTGGTACCTCAAGTCTCAAGATAGATTTGAAAAGGAAAACGGAAATACTAGACTTTCTAACCTTCATGGAAGATGTAACTACATCTCTTAAGGTTGCAAACAAATAAGAATCACCACAAAATACATTTTGTGTAAAAAGATATATTCAAAATACTAACAGCTGATCATACAACATTTTAATTTCCGAAATCTGGGCAGAACTTGCCCTATGTTGAGTCCCATATTTCGTATCCATAACAGTTAAATTTGAGTTCTACATAAACATAAGAGTTGTAGGTCTCTGAGTTAGATTTCCAAATCATATTTATACATTGTAAACGAAGTTCTAGAGAACGATATATGCATAAATTACTAAACACTACCCAACTCAGAAACAGATTTCATCATGTACATGTGAAAGGAATGCCATAGCCTATCGATTTATATTCAACATAGCTTTTCATTTATCAAGAAGAGAACCTACGTCTACCAAGTCAAGAGATGACATTCAACAATATAAGGCACTTCACATTCCATCATCTTCATTTATAAGTGTTAAGAGAGAACATACTTTTAATCACAATACAATAATACTTTATTCAAGCTCACCTTGGGATCCCATGAACACATTTATATTCACAACATGATTACCTTTACTTCATTAGATTCTCATTCAAATCCTTTACATTGCATTCACATATATGATATCATGTCAACACTTCAATTCCTCATATAATGCCTTCAAGGCCATAATCATAATACATTCAATAAGTAAACACCTCCAACATAAGTGGATCACACATCTATCTATCACAATTCTATATCAATTCTACATTAACAATGAAGTTAGGATAACTTACCCTTTTCCAAAGCCACAATCACCATTCTTCAATTCTTCAACAATTCTCAATAGATAAACATAGATAATAATAGAAATCAACTACTCAACTCAACCTAAGCATTTTTCCATCATCATTCAATCAGAAACATTCAACCCACTTCATAAGCCAAATTTAGGAAACTTGGAAAGGCATGGGTTCATGGACTTTTCTTTCTTAAAACCATCAATAAACATCAATAATAACATAAATCATCATTAAAATCAGTTAATGCAAGAACCCATGCTAGAACTGAAATTAGGACTTTATTGAGGTTTTGAAGAACTTTCAAAACACTTTGATTTGGCTCCTTGAATGGAAAAGGAATCAAGGATAAAGGATCCCCATACCTTAACCTTCATGAATCCCACTAAAATTGAAGAAGAAAAACCATGAAACCCTCAACTCTAGCTCCTATTTCGTCTTCTTCTTTGAGTTAGAGAGAAATATAGAGAGAGGGAAAACTTTGGAATTTTTATTTTGGGAAAAGTGAGTAAATGACTTGTTAAAAGACTAAAAACCTTATATAAGTCATGTAATTAACTCCTAACCGACCCCCTAAGCCTTTAATCTAATAACTAATTAATTCCCAAAGCCCCAACTAAAAATTAAAATGTCAAAATCTGGCAGCATCTACGGACCCCGAATCTCTTTGAACTAAACTCAAAAGGCCGATTTACATTATTTAATCAAGTTACCAACTTCAATACACATGTGAGGCTCTAGTTCTTCCTATTTCATTTTTAGGGTCGTTACATTATCCCCCACATGGGAACATTCGTCCTCGAATGACACTTTAAACACATAAGGGGGTAACGACTCAAGACTAGCAGTCCACAATCATACATACAGCATTATAAACATAACACATATCTAGGAGGAACATCAAATCCACATCAACAACGATAAAATAACTTCATGCAATTCAAGAAAGTAGGAATACATCTACCAACTCCTTATGCATCAAACCTTCACATTCTTCATTTCATTGGAGGAACTTCGTTCTCCAATTCACATCATTTTCATCATAACATCAATAGACACAATATGCAATTTTCTCATAAAATCACATTATGCAACATTTTCAAGAACACATTTAAGCATGCTCAATAAGTCAAATCATGCAACATTTAAGCATGTTCACCATTTCACCTCATGAAGCAAATAGACAACTCATACTAGATGCACATCAACAAGAGGAACACCATTCATGAAAACTCATTTTCTCATTTAACAAGAATTCAACTAGAACATGCATAACGTAAGAAGAACATATGGAAACTCATTTTTCACACAAGACTCCAAAATATAAAACAAGCTACTAGGAACTCTTAGTTTTAGGCTTGAATAAGCACATAAAGAAAGAGGTAAGGATATCAACACTTCTCAACAACCTTACTACTCAACATACCATCACCCACTTAAGGGTAAACCCAACTAAGGTCAACATGACATAACCCAGGAACCTCAATCAAGACATTCCCAACCTTCAAGAAACCATCAACATACCGGAGCTTATAAACTAGGAAGGTCCTCATTATGCAACTCTTTCTTATCTCAACATTACCAACACCACTCAAAGGTCTCATATGAGTCTACCACATCGGGTCTAAACTCCTCAACTCACTACACCCCTTAAAATAAAACATCAATCAAGCCTAACTCATGAACATCAAAGACACTCAAGGGCCTTACCATCTAATCACATTATCCCCCTACTTGGGAGAATACTCATACTAGCTCTTCTAAGCTTCACTTTTTTTTTCAATTCTAAGGTTGGAGCAAAACCTCACTAAACCTTCATATACATCACACCCAAGCATTTCTAAAACACCACATTTCACTAACTCTTTCAATACTCCTCCAACTCATCATAGCTAAGCCGGATTCTACCAATAACTCATAATCATAAGGCATCTCCTTCAATCTCAAGTCAACATCACCATCTTCCCCCTCACATCTATCAAGTCACTAAGACATAGTTGTCATCACAACCAACCTTTCCTCTCCATTAACCCTTGCAACACAAACCTATCAAGGGAAATCACACTACAAGAACAATCACATAAGGAACAAGGAAAAGACATTATAGAGCGAAACTCTATGGCACGACTTAAAGAATGAAGAGGTGAAACATTCTTAGCACCTAACAGCCTCCTATTCATAATGTAGCGCGCTTCACATTATGAACAAGACTCTACTAGATGTGGTTTGAGACAACCTAAGACCATTCCCAAAACCTTATGCTCTGATATCAAGTTTTTCACGACCCAAGAGCACTCACTAGTCGTAACCAGCATATTCGACCTCGAAGAGGTCAAATAAAAGCCTCATGGATCATTCATTCATAACATAGACACTAAAAATCCCAAGGAAAAAAAAACTTTCTTCACACACGAAGAAACTTTCATCAAATAAAAAGCGGAAGACTTTCTAGACTTTATCCAAGATGTCTCAAAACCATCTAATACTTGAATACAACAATGGGACTATGCCCACTCAAAACTATAACAAAACTACAAGACATAAAGGAACATGTTGGTTATTGTCCTTGAATATATGAGGACTCACCAAGTCTTCATCTTCAAACATCTTAGAAACTTATCCATCAACCATGGAATATCGACATCTCCAAATCCCTACACTTTAGTCAGAAGGGAAAGAAAGGGCTACTACAATTAAGTTCTAAGCATGTAAACCATGCAAAAACATGCTAAAAAGACATTTGGTTGAAAGTCATTCCCTATGCCATTTTAGTAAAACTTCATGAATATTAACATATTAGACATATTATAGAACATAACCAACATATAAGACATTAACCACATTATAGACATACTCAACATTTTCACCATGTAACTCATTTTATCATCCAAGAACCCTTATCTAAAGTTACCCTAAGACACACTTGAGTGAGACATGAAGTGGCCGCTCATACAACCTCTTCATACACATCGAAGTGTTCCTCAAGGCTACTATAAATAAGAACCATCATGCTTCAAGGTAGCATACTAAGTAACTCACTTCATTAACATAAGCTATCCATTCAACAAATCATTTAGACAATAAGTCAAAATTCTTCTTGAAAGTCATTTAGGACATATTCATGCATTTAGGGTACTTCACACTTTAGTCATATAGACTTAGGGAACTCACTTTAGCACCTTCAAAGCCTACTCGTGCCAGGTGTAGATAACATCCCATACTGCTACCTACATGTTGTAGAACTTATCAAGTAACTAGAGTTCACACTAAGGATATCAAGTTTTACATTTAAAGATCCAAGTGTCAAGAATGCTCATAGCACAAATTTCCAAGAGATTCAATAACAAGGCTTGCCCAATATACACATCATCTCGTCACACCAAGCACAAGCAAGTATTAAGAAGACCAAACGCCCGGTATCAAGAAGGGTCAAAGACCAATAATCAAGAGAACATTCGTACTTCAAATGGACAACTTCCATTCATAAAACGGACTAAAAATCCAGAGTCAAGATGGCAAGTGATCTGCATCAAGAGGCATTCCAAGAGTGACAAAGTCACAGCCACAAGAAGGACAAGGTCCCAACAAGAGTGCTAGGTGATCAAACAGTCCGTACAAGTGGGCCAGTTACTTGAGCGTTTTTAACGTCTTAAAGGATACCAACATGACAATACAAAGTGACAAGAGGTAGCCAAGGTACCAAGATCAACTTTCAAATATTTCCGCAATTAAAAGAGTGCAAGTACAGGTTTATACACAAACTCAGTGCTTTAGCAAAGAACCCGTCCAACACAACTTTGCTAGTTCAGACCATAGACCAACCAACGTTTTAGGGTCCTCAACTTGTTCACGAGTATATACAACGTTAAAAATACAATTAAATAACTTCTTTAACTTCTATTAGCTCAATAATGTCGACGTAAAATAGGATCATCATTACAAGTAAGCCTAGCATGTACAAATACAACTATGCTCCCAAAACAGTGAATCTGTCCGCCCTGGTACCTCAAGTCGCAAGATAGATTTGAAAAGGAAAACATAAAAACTAGACTTTCTAACCTCTATGAAAGATATAACTACATCTCTTAAGGTTGCAAACAAACAAGAATCACCACAAAATACATTTTGTGCAAAAAGATATATTCAAAACACTAACAGCTGATAATAAAAGATTTCAATATCCGAAATCTGGGCAGAACTTGCCCTATGTTGCGTCCCATATTTCATATCCATAACAGTTAAATTAGTGTTTTACATAAACATAAGAGTTGTAGGTATCCAAGTTAGCTTTCCAAATCATACTTATACATTGTAAACGAAGTTCTAGAGAACGATATATGCATAAATTACTAAACACTACCCAACTCAAAAACAGATTTCATCATAGCTTATCGATTTGTATTCAACATAGCTTTTCATTTACCAAGAAGAGCACCTAAGTCTACCAAGTCAAGAGATGACATTCAACAATATAAGGCACACATTCCATCATCTTCATTCATAAGTGTTAGGAGAGAACATACTTTTAATCCCAATACAATAATACTTTAATCAAGCTCACCTTGGGATCCCATGAACACATTTATATTCACAACATGATTGCCTTTACTTCATTAGATTCTCATTCAAATCCTTTACATCACATTGACATATTTGATATCATGTCAACACTTCAATTCCTCATATAATGCCTTCAAGGCCATAATCATAATACATTCAATAAGTAAACACCTCCACCATAAGTGGATCACACATCAATCTATCACAATTCTATATCAATTCTACATTAACAATGAAGTTAGGACAACTTACCCTTTTCCAAAGCCACAATCACCATTCCTCAATTCTTCAACAATTCTCAATAGATAAACATAGATAATAATAGAAATCAACTACTCAACTCAACCTAAGCATTTTTCCATCATCATTAAATCATAAACATTCAACCCGCTTCATAAGCCAAATTTAGGAAACTTGGAAAGGCATGGGTTCATAGACTTTTCTTTCTTAAAACCATCAATAAACATCAATAATAACATAAATCATCATTAAAAATCATTTAATGCAAGAACCTATGCTAGAACCGAAATTAGGACTTTTTTGGGTTTTTGAAGAACTTTCAAAACACTTTGATTTGGCTCCTTAATGGAAAAGTAATCAAGGATAAAGGATCCCCATACCTTAACCTTCATGAATCCCACGAAAATTGAAGAAGAAACACCATTAAATCCTCAACCCTAGCTCCCACTTCATCTTCTTTTTTGAGTTAGAGAGAAATATAGAGAGAGGGAAGACTTTGGGATTTTGATTTTGGGAAAAGAGAGTAAATGACTTGTTAAAAGACTTAAAACCTTATATAGGTCATTTAATTAACTCCTAACCGACCCCCTAAGCCCTTAATCTAATAACTAATTAATTCCTAAAGCCCCAACTAAAAATTAAAATGTCAAAAACTGGCAGCAACTACAGACCCCAAATCTCTTTGAACTAAACTCAAAAGGCCGATTTACATTATTTAATCAAATTACCAACTTCAATAAACATGTGAGGCTCTAGTTCTTCCTATTTCATTTTTAGGGTCATTACAGAATAGTTCTGGAAACGTGGGCGATATGTTGTATCATCATGTATCATCATGTATCCCAAAGTGATGGTTTTCAATTAGAGAATCTCAAATAAGAGTAAAGAGTATTTTATTGTATTTTTATATAAATCTTTGAGTTAAAATCATTTACTTATGAAGCTTTAAATAATATCATCTCTTGTTATTTCTTTGTACTAACTGAGTTGAGGTCAATATTTTTTAGCCTTATCAGTTAAATTATTTATCCATTCAAATATATTACATACTCGTACATTCAATGTATTGATTTCATTCGACCTACATATTTTATGAAGAAGATACAGGTGTTCAGGATCATCAACAGGCATTTCGGTGAGATCAGTTTGTACTTCAGATTGTTTGGGTGAGCCTCCTTGCATTCTAGAGGACTTTAGGTTTATTTTCTAGTCAATAGTCTTGAGATGTCGTGGGTCTTATCCCGACATCCATCTTGAATAATAGAGGCTTCATAGATAGATAGATAGAGTTGAGGAGTCTCTCTGTATTTACTTTTCCTTGAGATGTTTTGCAAACTATTGTACCTATATTATTGAATATTTAGAGACACTTTGAGTTGAGTAATTACTTTGAGTTAAAATGTTCTAAATTTTGTTTTTGAGCCTATTATCGCTTGAGTTAGTCTTCTACTAAGTAGTCAGCTAGGCCAATGGATCTATTGGGGACCATGAATGATTCTCGAGTGCTAGCCATGTCCAAGGTGTAAGCACGAGCTGTGACAAATTGATATCAGAGCACAGAGTTCAAGTTTCCTAGGGTGTCTATGAAGTTGTGTTAGTAGGATATTATTAATGGTTGTGAGGGCTCCACTTCTATAAATGAGAGACTAGAGACATTAAAGAAAAGTTTTCCTTTTTTCATACTCTAAATCAGGCAATAGAACTCAGTCATAAGGAACTTATTCAAAGTCGTGCATTTCTTAAATTCATTCGACTACCCCTCATACTCAAGGTGGTTGAAAAGAAAAACTCAGATCATTATCGATGAGTTACTCTCAGCAAAAGTCTTAAGAAAGTCATGAGACTGCAACAGGGCTGGAGAGAAGCCCGTACATGAACTTAAGTGTTTAGATTTGAAAAAATGCACTCTTGTCATATGAATCACGCGTTCGAGCTAAAAGTGAGATGTACACCGAGACTCACTTATCTAAGTCCTTGTTTCAGGTGATACCTTTAAGAGGAGAGTATATTTTAGAATGCTTGGGCAGTATTATTCACCCGAAAGAGAGTATAAGTTGTGATGTTATAAGCCAATAGTAGTAGAAATGCCTAGAGTTAGAAGTATGCATTTAGAAGTGTAGTAACCTTAGAAATTAAGATAGTTATAGAGTAGAGTATGTAAGTTGCAATCATATACCCAGTAAGTCATTATCGAAGTGTTTTTCCATTATGTGTTGCCTAAGGAGTAATAAATTTTTTTCTGAATTTCATGATGGAAGGTAGAAGAATAGTTATTGGTTAGGATGAGTTAGAGTATACTTTAACTAGAAAAGAGTTTATGGCAATGTATCATTGCATTAGTAAAGACCAAGTATAGGTTTTCAATAGAAGGATTGATATATATTGAGCACTTTTCATTAGTTCTTAGGGGTGAGTGTTTCTTAATTTTATCTAGTAGCCATAAATAGTATAAAATGTGAGCAATTATATTGATGTTCATGTTTAGTACTAGACACTAAGCTTGATACTTGGGATGAGTGTCATAACAAAAAAATATGATGGCAACATATGGGTGATGATGTTAGTTTTGAGAATTGATCTGGTAGGTTTGACGTAGAGTAGGTGATGAATTACGGTGTTAGTTTGCAATGAGTGTGAGTGGTACAAGTGGTGTATCATGACCCTTAGATGAGAGCAATGAAGTATGTCTAATTCATTATATTAACAAGGGCATACCCGAGATCATATGTAGTGAGATGAGGTTCAAATTGATCTTATGAATTTTTTAATGTGCCTAGATAGTGTAGTTGAGTTGTCAATGTGGAGTAGGTGATGTAAGTATTGTTTATTACCCTTAAAAGTTTTGTTAGAGAGATCATATATAGTCAATGATGAGGCTGTTGAATATAATTCAAGTTTCCTCTAATTAGGTAGATATGAACTTCTAAGGGCGGTATTAGTGGGAAAAGAAGGAGAAGTCAGACTATTAAAATTTAGATTAAGTGGTGTGGGTAACAATTATAGAAAGACTTCTAGAGAAGTAGGAAGACGTTACAACAAACAACTTAGAAATAAGTCCTAGAAGGAATCTTAGTATTTGCACATGGAGAGTTCTGTAGAGATGAGATTAGAATTTCCCGAGTATTAGACTAAAGTGAATATAGACTAGTTTAGAGATGATGGAATAGATCCATAGCTTTAAAGTATTAGAATAAGACTTAAGGGGGAGATGATAAGATGAGAAATCAAGTCAAGTGTTGAGAATCAAATAGTGATGTGTTCAGAAAGAGTTTAAGTGATATATCGATTCATTCATAATCTAGAGTATTCAATAAAGTCCAGTCACTACAACATCCTATTAATGTTTCTAATATAAGAATTGTGTCCATGACCTATGCTCATACACTTCAAACAGATTCACATTTATGCTTAGTTCCCAGAATGAGGGGCAAAGCCTTTAGCCCATTGATCTCAATCTTACTCCATAAAGTTGTGAATATTAGCCTCATAATATGAATCTATTCATATAATCATTCATATTTCATAGTATGCTCAGCCTCACGAATTCATGATTTACCCTTAATGGCCAGAAATATAATGTTATGTCATGCATATTCTTCTATTAGATTTCTTGAATGAATCGTGCTTAGATCTTTCGCTCTAAGCTCTCTCGGTGATCCTTTAGGTTTTGATGGTGATGTTATTGATAGTAGTTGAGTAATGATATATAGGAGAGAGTTGATGCTTCTATTGTGATGCTTAGAAGGTTCATGTCATGACCTGTAATATTGAAATCTTATTGAGTGTTCGGGCCAAGTGTTTTCTAGTCTAGTTTCATAACTCTGAGTATGTATCAGTTCCGCCTATGTTAGTAGGCAAGCTCAAAAGTCAAGAGAAGTAGTAATAGTAACTCCTTTCCCTTCCATGCTAAGTTTAACCATCAGTCAAGGATGAATGATCCCAAAGAGGAGATATTGTAAAGTAGGATAGCCAGGACATGAACAAATTCATCCTGCTCCTCATATCCGCCACCATCACCGGAGAATAGCAGGATAGCAGAGTAAACTTAAGGTTGTACTCCTGAACACTCATAGCTTCGTGTTTTATATTCACGGACTATCTCACCTTAGCTCTCGAGGAAAGAAGAGCCCCAAGAAAGCATTCTCAAACACAACCCATCTTAAAAGTGGTGCCCTCTCTGCCTGTTCTTATTCCTCTAATCATACCATATCCTAGAAACACCTTTGAGCTGATATAAGGCTAACTCTACACGCTCTACATCAGCAACACACATAACCTTAAACACTTTCTGAAGCTCTTCCATAAAGTTCTCCGGATCCTTAGTAATTTTTGACCCTATGAACTCTGGGGGATTCATTTTCAAAAACTCACGTATTTTAGATGTATCATCCATATCTTGACGATCAACTACTTGTTAAGTCAATATCTTAATAGAATTTTGAACTCAGCATTAGTGTCATCTCCTTCAAGGAGTTGCACTTCTGGTGAATTAGGAGCTTCTTAACCTTGAGGATTAGAATTCTTCCTAGCGGGACGTCAAATAGCTCTTCGTGGAGGCATGATCGGAAAATAAATGTGTAAGCTCGAGTTGGAAGAAACTTTTATAGAGTTGAACTCTATTGCATGAACATGAGTAAGAAGAAGGGGAAAGTTCCTAAATATTATAGCTTCCTCATTATAGATGTGGTGCGATTCACACCAATAAGAAGGAATCTACTAGACATGGCTTCATACACACCCTAGGACTCTTGAAATTTGTGTCTGATACCATGTTTGCCTTATTTCAAGTTAGGAGTAAATATTTATTGCCCATTTTACCAGAGACTACTGTATCAGAGTTTTCTAAGTCTTTGAACAATGGATCTAATCTACAGGCCATAGATTGAACTACGACCCATACTGTCAAACCGTCAAAAACTTCAAAGAGTCTGACTTTTGGGATCAAATTCTTACGAACAGTAGGAACTCCTACATGTCATAGTTTGGACCCATAGAACAGACTTTTGATCCCAAAAGTTGTATAAAGTCTATCGATTTGATCTACAGTCCATACAAACTTATACGGGTCATAGATTGAACCTTTAGAATGAAATTTTGAGCCTTAAAATTTAATATAAAGTCCACAGATCAGATCTACGATACGAAGAACAAACTACGAACCATAGATGGACCTCAAGAGGGTTTTTTGTCAGTTTTTAAAACGGGTAATTTAGTCTTTTACCACCCCTTCTAAGCCTAAACCACTACCCTTTTAAACTTAATTAAGGGTCTAAATAGTGTTAAAATATTTTTTAACACTTTAAAGACTTAGAGCAAAGATTCAAGAGGAAAAAACCTAGGGTTTTCTAACATTCTTCGAATTTCGTCGATATCGCCAAGAACTTTATTCTTACCAGGTATATAAGGCTATCATATTGATTGACTGAGTTTTTCCTCATTCCCTACGTCTACTTTCTATCGATAAAAGAGTAATCTAGGGTTCTATTTTTAGTTTTGAGTATTCTTGAGATGAGTTGTTGTTGAATTCTGAGTTGCTATTCCTAATTTTTGTGTTGTTATATATTATGCATTGAAATTTTTGAGTTTATTGTTTATCTATATTTTAAGCATGAACCCTATCATTTGAGTATTCATTGAGTTATTGTTAAGAATCTTTTTAACCGAACAATTATCTTAAATTGATTTCTGAGAAAGTAAAAGGTGTTTTCAAGGAAAGTTTAAAGAGACATTTTGAGTAAAGTTTAATAGAACTATTGATTTCCAAATTTATTAATTTTACATTGAGAAAATAGAAACTTTTATCTCTAAACGAGTAATGAGTTCAGAGTTTTTTCAGAACAACTACCTCTTTTAAGAGGATATTTTGAGAAATTACCTCAAATTGAGAAAGAGTATGTTTTACACATTTAAGCATGAGTATATATTTATTGGGAGTAGTATTGAGCACCTATATGGGGATGAGTTCAGACAACTTACATTCTTCATAAACCATGTAGCCAACATGGGAAAAAGGATCATACTTTTTAGATGACTTTTTATTACTTTCAAGTAGAGCTTTAGTGGGTCTACCTAGTTGAGGTGTTCTATACCCCGGTAACGTATAGGTCAATTCTGGCAGCGAGGGCGAGACGTTGTATCATCACATAGCTCATAATGATGATTGTCGGTTAGAGAATATCCTAAATAAGAGTAAAGAGTAATTGATTGTATTTTTATATACATCCATGAATTAGCATCTTTTATTGATAAAGCTTTAAATATTTCATATTTTTAAGTGAGTATTTTCCCAACCTTATCAATTATGTTATTTATTTATTCAGCTTTATTACATACTCATACATTCAATGTACTGATGTCATTAGACTTACATCTTTCTATAATGGAGATACAGATGTTCAAGATGATCAACAGGCCCTCTGTTGAGATCAATCGGCATTCCAATTAGCTTTTGGTAAGCCTCCTTCCATTCCGAAGGACTCCCTCTTTTCCTCTCAGTTTATACATTTTAGGGTGTCGATGGTCTTGTCCTAACATTCATATTGAACTATAGAGGCTTCATAGATAGTTAAAGTTGAGGAGTCTCTCAGCATTTCCCTTTTATTTTGAGATATTTTGCAAATTATTATATTTCTAATATTGAGTACTTTGATACATTTTAGTTTTGTTTATTTGAGATAAATAAGTTAAACTCTACATTTAAAGCTCTTTATTTCTTGAGTTAAGTCTTCTGCTAAGTAGTCAGCAAGGCCAAGGGTTCGCTTGGGGACCAAAAATGGTTTTCGAGTGTCGGCCACATCCAAGGTATAGACTAGGGGTGTGAAAAAATTGTATGTGACACCCCAACTTAAGATTAAAAGTCCCACATCAGTAAAATGTAGTAGTGATGTTGGGTATATAAGTAAGCAGGCCTTATTAACTAGTGATGCATTTTTTTACAGTCGTGCGTGCCTAGGCCCAAAGAAGACAATATCATTAGCAGGCTGGGCCATTACAAATGTTATCAGAGCCACTCCTGTGTAAGCCTTGTTGATGTGGGCCAGAGTTCAACTGAGTTTAGAAAAATCCTAGTAAGGCAAGACAAACCTCAGTGTTGAGTTTAGGAAAATCTCATTTGGTGGGGCTAACCTCAGTAAGGACGCTGAGTCCATAGAGAGGGTGTATGTGACGCCTCATCTTAAGATTATAAGTCTCACATCAACAAAACATAGGATAGATGTTAGGTATATAAGTAAGAAGGCCTTACCAACTAGCGACGCATTTTAAGGCCATGCGGGCCTAGGCCCAAAGCGGGCAATATAACTAGCGGGCTGGGCCATTACACTAAGCTTATCTGATTGATATATTTTACTTGATCATGCATTATCATATTTTGAACTTATCATGTGTATGTTTATGCATGTTCCCATATTCAGTACATTACAACTACTAACGCATATATTGTTTCATCATATAGGGTCCAACAGGCCATGCCTAATAGATTGATTCACCTTTGTTTAGCTTGTGGTGAGTCATCATCGTTCGAAGGCATGATCACACGTTATAAGTTACTTTTTTATTTTCAGTCATTTATTTTTTTTGGACTTATTTTGTGAGCTAGGGGTTTGTCCTAGTTACATCTATGATATAGAAGTTTGTTGTCACACTTGTATGTTTTCGCTAGTGAGGATGTTGTACTCTAATTTTGGTATCGCTTATGATGTGGATGTTCAGACTTATATCTCAATATCATGCTTTATTCTCTTTTATTATTCATCTTACTGTCATGCTTATGTCAAGTGGCTTATTTAGGGTCCCTTGAAATCCTATTTGTCATGGCACGTCTAGGAGATAGTTTGGGTTGTGAAAATTTTTGTATCACAACCAGATTTTAAAGGTCCTAGGAGTCTGACAAGTCGTATCAAGTAGAGAATTTTTCCTAAGTGGGAAATGTGCCATATTTATGAATAGGAGGCTAAAAGTTGTTAGAAAACTTCATTTCATTTATTACTCTAAAGTCATGTGATAGAGTTGAGTTCTATAAGGCTCTTCCTCCTAACTCTTGTTCTATGCATTTTACGAACATGCCTCCAAGAAGAGCTTAGTTGAGAAGGAATGTCAACGATAATATGAAACTCAAAGTTCCTCAAGATCTGATTGATCCTTCTGCCGAGAAAGTGTCTCACGTAAATTTTAGGGTTGTTTTCCAAGTATTGGCCCAAGTCATTACTGTATAATCTAAGAAAGAGGTTGTAGATCTCGTGAGCCCAACAATAGGTGCGATAGCAAAAAAGGTTATAGACTTTACAAGGATGAATCCTGTAGAATTTTATGGTTCAAAAGTTGATAAGGATCTACAAGAGTGCCTTAAGGTATTCCATAAGATTGTGGATAATTATGGGAGTAACTCTAGTTGTGCAGGTTGTAGTTGTGGAAGTTCAGTTGGGATGAGAGGAGTTCTCGTTTCAAACTAGTTTTACCTAGTTTTAGTGGGTTACTTGCTGAGTATTGTGTTGTTTTGTACATTCATTCCTTGTTTTTACACTTTTGTAGCTTTGAACCCGGATTTGTGTGATTGCTCTTCCTCTATCTACATCTTAGGCTTATTTGTGGACACTTGAGAGGTAGTTGCTAGTCATCCCAGGGAGTCCTTTTGTTCCTTATTTATGTTCTTGTTTTACTCAAGAAACAAAGACATGGAAACTTGTATTTATCTTTCAAACTCTGTATCATCACACTAGTCGCCTGTACACGTGACAACCATGTTTTGAGGGTATTTGAGAATGACTAAGTTTTCCGCAGTTATGTTATTATTAGTTTACTTCCACATTTCTTTCTTATTATTGGATTTAGGCTAACTTGTCTTGGTGGGATTAGGCGAGTGTCATCACGTCCATTTTTGGATCATGACATGTAGTAACAAATTTCAAGACATAGAATACCAATCACCAAAATATATGGACTACAGTCATAATATTATAAAACCAAAAGATTTGGATGCATAGCCCACATGATCACAATTACAAATATTGAATCCTCTCATGGCATAACAAAATACACATACCCAATCCTCTAATAGAACCCACATACAAATTGTTAGTGTATTGGTGTGGTACCTGGGACAATCACAAATAGTAATCATACTACGCGTGGAATCCAAGCCAACCATTAGAATTCATAATAGACGTGTTATCTGAGCCAACCATTAGTATTCATGTACCGATATGTTACCTTATCTAACTAGCAATCACAAACAATCATGAACAACCACAAACACAATGAACAATAATACTTCCAATCACATGTCACATAAACAGGTTTATTGCATGAGATTATCAACATGATGTCATTTCATATGTTTTTCTATATTTACCCCAACATGTATTGCACCAATGAAACTATAAAGTAGTACACATGCATACATACATAAACCGAAAAATATATAGCCATTCTACCTCGAATCAAGCCCCTTGGAAATTCTAAAGAACCCAAATTTTCCCTTCTGAAGTGTCTTGACTTGTTCTTCGTCAAAAACAATAAATAAACACAACAATCAATCACAGATGGCCAAGAAATCACCCGGATTATAACCAAATCGTAACCATGAGCCTATTCATGATCATCATCCCCAACCTATGGCTTTTTTCCATCATATAATCAAATCAAAACCCTCCCCTAACAGTAATATATTTGATTTTAAGGCTTAAGAATCAATTTATAAGATTACGGAGTAACGAATTTACCTTAACAGACAAATTTCATGGAAAAATAGGTGCAAACAACCCTAAATCGCTCCTCTCAATCCCAAGAATAATGATGAGGAAAATAGCAGATTTTGAGACTTTTTCTACATAAAATCCTTACTTACCCCGTTATAGAGCCTGCACACACCTGCTATAGTGGGTGCAGCGTTCTATAGAAGATTGCATGAAGTACTGCACTCGGAATTCCCTGAAAAGTTCTTTTTTACAACATACCTTCTTTCCTTGGCATCTCAAACTATCCCTTTTATGCCAAAATGGATTATGGGAGTTCTACTACCCTGATTTGATTTTGTTAAGTCGTACGGATTTCTTAATGTCTTGGCAACAAAAAATTATCTACCAATCCTAGACATTACACCCCACCCATTCTTGGATGGCCCAAGACCGCACAAACCCCAAATTTTGTTTGAGGCTAGCCTAGCCTAACATTTTTAAGTCACTACCCAGAAAGTTATCTGGCTCGATTTATTTCACCATTGGCATACTTATAACAAGTTAAAAGGGTCATTACAGTATCAAATGTTTAGTACTCATACTACACTTCTTCACCCTACAGATCATAATACGATTTCTCACCATTGGCTTGTGCCTCGTGTGGACTAGGGTTGGATCAGAGACTTGGGGGAAATCCTACCATTTAGAGTTGTATATCTCCTTCAATTTTGGTTGTAACAGTCTTTTTTTGTGTTCAAAGATGGTTCTGCATATTTTTACTTACTTTATATTTCTGTTATAAATAGTAGCTTGAACATCAACTGATACCTGAACTAGGGGAAACTTTATGTGTTTCTTGATTCTCCCTCCCTTATTTAATTTCTATATTTATTCTTTGTTTTTCGTATTCTTCTCTTCCTTGTAATGGCCTATAATTTCTAGTACCGAGCTATGAGATCAACTTACTTACTAGAGGGATGTTAGAAGATGTTATCATAACTAGAGTTTTTGGGTCATGACAAAAAAATTTGACTAAACAGGCTTTAAATTAGCATATATATATATATATATATATATATATATATATATTGATTAAATTTCTACTGATATAACACAATTCATTTAACTAAATAATTAAACTTATATTGAAAAATAAATGTATTTATTTTCTTTTATATTTCCTTCCCTACCAAAAGGGGACAAGTCTAGTGGAAAATTAATTTATTCATTCTTCTTTTCCAACTTCCGAACGTTTACTTTGTTTTGGTATTTATCAAATTATGTAATCATGAATATATATTTTATTGTATTTCCATTTAATTATGCGTTAAAATAAATAACGAATAAAACTTATTAAGTTTCCAAATGAAGTAGAAATATGATAGACCATATTTATGTATATTTCACATTGTCATTAAATTAATTCCAAAACAAAGTAGGAATGTAACTTACTGATTTCCCCCATTAGCTAGGAATAAAATTTATTATTTTTTCAAATGAAAGTAGGAATGTAACTAATTGATTTCCCTCATTAGCTAGGAATACGATTTATTATTTTTTTCAAATGAACAAGAAATATAGTTAGAGATTTTTCACATGAACAAGGAATACAATTATAGATTTTTCACAAGGACTAGAAATACAATTTATTAAGTTTCCAAATGAATTAGAAATACAATATATTAATTTTCAACGTGAACTAGAAATACAATTTATTTATTTTCCAACTATAATGAACTAGGAATGCAATTAATTAATTTTACAAATAAGGTAGAAAATATGGTAGGTCATCTCTCTATAAAGTTTCCTGTCATTCTAAGCCTATTATTCATTGTTTTTTTTCTATTGGTTCTATTTTCAAGAACTCAAAAAAATCTCAACTTTGTTTTTTGTTTAATTTTTTCTTTTATTATTAGTATTGAAATATGAGTAACTCACATGTTTATTCTCTTGGGGTTTTTATAAGTAATGTTAGTAATCGTGATTTCATAAATAGAATCTTAAGGGAAGGTGTAGCAGACAGTCTTCAAGGTCAATCTGAGGCTTACATGGAGGAAAAAGAGGATGAAGATATATTGAGGTATTTTAAAACAAGAATTCATCATGTTGTTGTGCATAAAGATGGAGTAAAAAATCTAACGAATAAAAACGTGATTTGTGGCATATGTCTTGGGAAATTTAAGCATGAAGAGACTATTGGGACACTTAGGTGCGAACATGAATATCAAGCATGCTGCATCAAAAAATGGTTGCTAAGGAAAAAAATTTGCCCCATATGTCGAGCTTCAGATTCCCCTTTCCCATCAACAAAGACAGTACAAATGCATAGCAATTCGGGATTTATCTTATTTTGAAATTTGTTGTATTAGTAAGTTTTATTTCGCTAAGTTTGGCTAAATAGTCTTTAAATTAGCATTATATATATATATATATATATATATATATATATATATATATATATTTGATTAAATTTCTACTGATCTAACACAATTCAATTAACTAAATAATTAAACTTATATTGAAAGATATTCCTTTATATTTCCTTCCCTACCAAAAGGGGGGAAATCTAGTGGAAAATTAATTTATTCATTCTTCTTCTCCAACTTTCTATCTTTTACCTTTTTTTGGTATTTATCAAATTGTGTAATCATGAATATATATTTTATTGTATTTCCATTTAATTATGGTTAAAATAAATTTGGAATAAAACTTATTAAGTTTCCAAATGAAGTAGAAATATGATAGACCATATTTATGTATATTTCACATTGTCATTAAATTAATTCAAAAACAATGTAGGAATGTAACTTATTGATTTTTCCCATTAGCTAGGAATACAATTTATTATTTTTCCAAATGAAAGTAGGAATGTGACTAATTGATTTCCCCCATTAGTTAGGAATACAATTTATTATTTTTCCAAATGATATTCTTCTTTATTCATTTATAAATTATGCTGTAGTTTATATTCTAAGTTATTTATTTGTATTTCTAGATATAAAATAGTTTNGATATATACAAGAAAGCAATAATAAGCATACAAGCCCGGCATTTATCGTAAAAGATTACGCAATAGATGAAAAAACATATGAAAATTATGACGGATTAAAATAAAGATAATATTTTCTANCTATTTTGCCTATGTTCTAATTCTTGTTGTTTTTCTATAATTATTTCATTAATTTTTTGTCTATATTCGTTATTCTTATCATTCATTGTATTTAGAAAAAGAAACGGTAAAACTAGAAGATATTTTAACTGCTATGGTAAGAATAACAAAAGAAAATAAAGAAATAGATAGAAGAACGGAAATTGAAAAAATAAAACAACAAGCAAAAAAGGAAGTACAACAATTAGAAGAAGTAAAAAATACTAAAATAATAGAGCTAGAAAAGAGCTAGCAATATTAAAAGAAATGTATGAAATTAAACAAAAAGAAAAAGAACAAAAAACAAAATTAGCAAATGAGATATTTAAATTTAAAGAAAAATTGCAATTACAGGATGACTTACAAGAAAAAGAAGAAAATAGCCAAGATAATCTACCCGAAATAAGAATTGATGAAATAAACGACGATGATCTAGAACAACATTCGGAAACAAGCGAAACATATACAGAACTTTTAGCAAACATAGATAATACAAAAAATTTAGAAGTAAATACAGAAGACGTAGACATGGACGAAAAACCTAGCACATCAGGAGTAAAAAACCCAAAAAAATATTCCAAAATATTATAATAAAAATGATGAACAATATGATAAAGAAAAAACTACATGGGATAAAAGATTAAATAGAAAATGGACGCCTAAACCAATAGCTGGACAACATGATTTTTTAGATTTAGACTGTGTAGCAGATATAAATAAAACAATCCAATTATGGATAGGATACATATCAAAACAATTAATAGATAACAAGATAGTAATAGCAGAGGCACCAGGATACATAGAAAGAACACTTATAGGAACAGTAAAATTATGGCTACAAAATTTTACAAGTGAAAGCTTAACAACTTTAAGAAATAATAAAAAAAATTGATGGTGGAATAGCCACTAGAACTATGGAAATTTATATAAATACGAAATAGTTATAAGAAATGAATTTAGTAGTATGACAACAGAGGTATAAGAACAAAATAAAGAAAAAATCATAAATCGAAATCTAATGACAAAATTAGCAATATGTAATATGTGTTACATAGATGAATATACATGTGCATTTAGAGAATACCATTATAAAGGAACATATAGCACAGAAGAAAGTAAAGAAATAAGAAAATTATATTTTACAAAATTACCAGGACCTTTTAATTCAAAAATAATAAAAAATTGGAATGAAGCAGAATTAGCAGAAACCTTAGGAGCTAGAATGAAATTCTTGCAACGATGGTTTATGGAACTATGTGAAAAACATAAAGAAGAAATAAAAATGGAAAAAATATTAGTAAAAAACTTGGCATGTTGCAAAAATAAAACAGCACCTCAATTTGGTTGTACGGATAGGTATTATAAAAATAAAAAGGAATATAATAAAAAATATAGATCAAAATATAAATTAAAAAAAACCAAGAAGAAGGTACTATGTAAAAAATTACTAAACCAAAAGACCATATAGACCAAAAAGAAAACTAACGGAATGTACTTGTTATAATTGTTGAAAATTAGGTTATATAGCTAGAGATTGTAAATTACCTAAAAATCCAAAGAAAAAACAAATATCAGAAATAATAATAGAAGATGAAAAATATACGCAGATAGAATATATAGATTATGAATTAGAAAGTGAAGATAACATATATGAAATATCAGAAAATGAAATAGATAATGACATAGAAATAGAATCAGATAATGAATTCTATAATATAACAAATGACTGAAGCAGACATACAAATAATAAATAAAGAAGAACATCAAGACGAAGAATCTTTAGAACAGAAAATAATATTTGATAATAGTATATTTGAACAAATAAAAGGAAAAGAATTAGACCTAAGCGTAGCAAAAATATTCGAAATACCAACAATAAGAAACTGGTTTAAACGACAAAAAGAAGAATATTATGTAGTAAGTCAAAGAGAACATATCATAGATTGCAAATACACTAAAGGAAAGGCCAAAATACCAATAATAAATAAACGAATAATAAATAAAGAAATACAAGATATTAAGGCTAAAAATCCAATTAAATATGTACATTTAGGAGGAACAGAAATATTAATAAAAGCATGTTTTAGAGAAGGAATAGATACACCCATAGAAATATACTTAGCGGATGATAGAATTATACAACCCATAGAAAAAAGTATAATAAGTGCAGTAAGAGGTAACCTCATATACCAAAAATTTAAGTTTATAATAAGTGCTAACTACTCAGTAGCAATAAATGACAGGAATATAGATAAATCACTAGTATTATACTGGCGAATGTCAGGGATAGAACTAGCCCCAGGAAGTAAAATATTTACAGCTAGATGTAAAAACTTATATGTTCTAACAACAAAACATAAAATAACAGCAAAAAATAAAATAGATAAAATAAAAATAGAAGATCCCTTTGAAAGAATAGTTACAGTCATAGATAAAAACGATTATAGTTATAATGAAATTGATATAGAAGAAGATTTAGAAATAGTAAAAGAAAGACTAAGCACATCGAAAAGAATAAACGATGAGATACCCCAAACATCATCAAAAATGAGTACCTCAAGGAGAATAGATAAAACCCCACAAAAATCAATAGAAGAAGATATAAAACCACATCATTACTACATAACGGGAATAATGGAACAACGAAAATATTTAATATTAATAGATACAGGACGAGAAGAAAACTATATTACAAGAGAATTAGTAACGGAAGATGAAATAATAACTATTGAGCAATCATGCTCCGAACTACCAAAAGCATTAATGTATATAGAAGAAACTACGGAAAAGGAAATAATCATCGGAGGAGTACCAATAGTAATAAAATTCAAAATATATCAAGGAAATGAAAATATCATTTTAGGAATAAAATGGTTGGAACAAGTAAAACCATATAATCTAGAAGACAAACAGTTAACAATAAATTATGAAAATAAAAGAGTAATAATAAAAAGGACTTTAGTATAATAAAAATATGAAAATATATATACTTGCAAAGATAATAATAGAAGGATACTACAACCGATATTATACACCAATGATAGATACGGGAGCAGAAGCTAATATATGTAAATACAATTGTTTACCAGAAGATAAATGGGAAAAATTAAAAACACCGATAGTAGTAACAGGATTTAATAATGAAGGAAGCATGATCACATATAAGGCAAAAAATATAAAAGTACAAATATGGGATAAAATATTAACTATAGAAGAAATATATAACTTTGAATTAACTACAAAAGATATGCTATTAGGAATGCCATTTTTAGAAAAATTATACCCACATGTAATAACAAAAACACACTGGTGGTTTACAACACCGTGTAAACAAAAAATAGGAGCAAAAAGAGTAAATAATAAAAAACGAAAAACAACAGAATGGATAAAAGGAAGTGAAAAAATTACACAAAAATTAGAAAATATAAAAGAAGAAGACCCTAAAATAGAATTAATTATATTCTCTATAGATAAAGTAAAAATAATTCAAGATAAGTTAGAATTATTATATAGTGAGGATCCTTTACAAGGATGGGAAAAACATAAAACAAAAGTAAAAATTGAGCTAATTGATAATAACAGTATAATAACCCAAAAACCATTAAAGTATAATTTTAATGATTTAACCGAATTTAAGATACATATAGATGAATTACTAGAAAAAGGATATATACAAGAAAGCAATAGTAAGCATACAAGCCCGGCATTTATCGTAAATAAACATAGTGAACAAAAAAGAGGAAAAAGTAGAATGGTTATTGATTATAGAAATTTAAATGCAAAAACTAAAACATATAATTATCCGATACCAAATAAAATACTAAAGATAAGACAAATACAAGGATATAATTATTTTAGCAAATTTGATTGTAAATCAGGATTTTACCACTTAAAACTAGAAGAAGAATCTAAAAAACTAACAGCATTCACTGTACCACAAGGATTTTATGAATGGAATGTATTACCATTTGGATATAAAAACGCACCAGGTAGATATCAACACTTTATGGACAATTACTTTAAACAAATAGAAAATTGTGTAGTGTACATAGATGATATATTACTATATTCCAGAACACAAGATGAACATATAAGATTATTAGAAAAATTTATACATATCATAGAATATTCGGGTATAAGTCTAAGTAAAAAGAAAGCAGATATAATTAAAAATCAAATAGAATTCTTAGGAATACAAGATAAAAACGGAATAAAAATGCAAACACATATAGTACAAAAAATAATTAACTCAAATGAACAACTAGACACAAAAAAGAAATTACAGTCATTCTTAGGACTAGTAAATCAAATAAGAGAATACATACCAAAATTAGCAGAGAATTTAAAACCATTACAACAAAAATTAAAGAAAGATATAGAATATCAGTTTGATAAAAAAGACCAAATACAAATACAAAAGGTAAAATTATTATGTAAAAACTTACCTAAACTATACTTTCCAGATGAAAACAAAAAATTTGCTTATATAATACAATCAGATGCGAGTGAAAAAAGTTATGGGGCAATATTAAAATACATATATGATGGCACTACGATAGAACATCATTGCAGGTATTATTCAGGAACATTTAACAATACCGAAATAAAATGGGAAATAAATAGAAAAGAATTATATTCAGTATATAAGTGTTTATTATCATTTGAACCATATATTGTATATAACAAATTTATTATAAGAACAGATAATACACAAGTAAAATGGTGGCTAACAAGAAAAATACAAGATTCGGTAACAACAAAAGAAATAAGGAAATTGGTATTAAATATATTAAATTTCACATTTACAATTCAATTAATAAAAATTGATAAGAATGTTATTGCAGATTACTTATCAAGACAAAGCTACTCAGACTGAGAACGAAAATACAATGGAAGAGATACTCAAAGCCATAACTACACTTTGTATAAAAGTGGACAGTATGGACAACGAGATACAAAAGCTAAAGCCTAATGAAGATAATCTGAAGTCTAAAGCTAGTCAGCAGCATAACTATAAAAATGCGGAGCTACGTCGATCGGAAGACGGAAAAAACCTAGAGCTAAAAGGAGACGATGGGAAACTCCTTAGAACCCATAACATTTGTTTAAATATAGCTGCAAGTACAAACAAACAAGTTAGTGATAAACAACATAAAAATGCTAACTTCAACCAACTATTCGAAAAACCATTTACCCAAAGGACACCTAGACATATTTCCCTAGAACCACAAACATCTACATACGCAAATAGTTTGCAAAACCAAAATGAGATAAAAACATCTAACTACATCACACGAACCTATATTGAAAATATCCACAAAATCCAAACCTATTTAAACCGCAACCCCAGATCAACTACAAAAGAACCAAACCAGGATTATTTGACACAAAAGTTACAAGGATATAACAAGTTAATTGCACAGCCGAAAACTAACGCTAATTTAGTAAGAACATGTTACAACTACGGACTGTTAAATACCGTATACACATACAACGGAGAATAAGTTAGTGGAATACCAGAACTACACAAAGCATTCGTCACATACAAAAGAGTTACGAAAGGAAATTTATTTTATATAAAATTCTATACAGCACCAGCTGAGATATTATACGAGTAAATAAAACCTCCAATACAAGTTATCAAGATAGGATTAACTAAAGATATGATTATACCCAAAGATATCGGACAACAGGAAGAGATATGCAAAATAGAGATACCAAGTTTTTATGCCATCAAAAGAATAATTGGTATATCAACTATTATACAAGAGCTAGCAAACAATTATTTAAACGGAAATGCTATATGGAGTTATTACTCGAGAGATCAATTAATGATCAATTAATGTATTATCTATGTTTGCTAAAAGTTCCATATATGTTTCGCTTGTTTCCGAATGTTGTTCTAGATCATCGTCGTTTATTTCATCAATTCTTATTTCGGGTAGATTATCTTGGCTATTTTCTTCTTTTTCTTGTAATTCATCTTGTAATTGCAATATTTCTTTAAATTTAATTATCTCATTTGCTAATTTTGTTTTTTGTTCTTTTTCTTTTTGTTTAATTTCATACATTTCTTTTAATATTGCTAGCTCTTTTTCTAGCTCTATTATTTTAGTATTTTTTACTTCTTCTAATTGTTGTACTTCCTTTTTTGCACAATATATCTAATAATAAAAAATAATATTTGAAAAAAAATTATAAATAAAATCATCAAATAAATTTTCGATGTACTCCAACTATCATATTTAGATGCAAACAGTTAGAAAATATAAAATAATTAAAAAATAAGAATTCAATAATTGGAGAATACTTGAAAATCTCCCAAAATAAGTTTTTCAATAGTATCTTAAATAAATATATATATATGTATATATATATATATATATATATATATATATATATATATATATATACACATATATCTCAAAAGGAATATATGTGTTTTTAGTTCTAACTTTTTCTATTTTTGGGAAAATGCATAAACTACCTCAACCTATGCCCAAAATCTCAAAAACACACTTATACTATACTAAGGTCCTATTACTGTCACAACCCGAGCCTACACCCTGGGCGGGACTGGCACTAGAAGAGCATTGCTGGCCCAAGTGAACCCTTGGCCTAGTTTACTTAACTCAGCAGAAGACTTTAAACTCAAAAAAGATAAGTTCATATAATAAACTGGAATGTTATAAAGGAACATTCAACTAGCCATTAAGGTAAACTCAAGTCTCAACATGGAATAATGACAATGAAAAGACTAAAGAACTAACATCTGACTGTCTATGAAGCCTCTAATAACAACTTAGATAGATGTTGGGACAAACCCCACAACATCCTAATGAACTAAACTAGAAAACAATGAAATGGACCTCCGAAATGCAAGGACGCTCATCAACAGACTCTAAACTGCTCACTGGATCAACGATGCGCCGGAATGCCGATCCTAATTACATGTGTCTGCATCATAAGTCGATGCAGGACAACTGGCATCAGTACATTGAATGTACGAGTATGCGAGTTGGAATGCTAAACAACATAAGCTAGAAAGAGAATCTGAAGAAACACTTACCTTGGCTCTTCTCAACTCATGAATACTTAACTGAACTCATTTCATTATAAAGCAATTTAAAAGAAATGCAATATATAGAAAAAGATAACTGTTTAAAACATGTTGTCAACTGATAATCATAAAATCATAAAAAAATATATCAGGATCCCTCTCAAAGTCTACTTGTGCAATGCATGAATGAAGTCTCATATCCTCATCCATACTAAGCAGAACCCCTTGAGGAACCATGCAATTATTGTTGCGGGAGTTTCTCTAACCGACAACCAACACTTAAGAACTATAGTGATGATACAGCGTTATTAGCCCCACACTGCTCGGGCCATCCTATGCCTTGCCATGGTATAGGACTTGAACTACTAATTGGATCCACTAGTCTATGCGAAAAGGATTCATCTAAAAAGTATGACCATTTCCTACCCATGATGGCTACATGGTTTATCGAGAC
Organism: Solanum stenotomum; assembly: GCF_019186545.1. NCBI lineage: Eukaryota > Viridiplantae > Streptophyta > Magnoliopsida > Solanales > Solanaceae > Solanum > Solanum stenotomum. Next base: position 106,587 of record NW_026030548.1, read on the forward strand.
TTGAGTTAATGTGAACTCACATCCCATATCGATGCTCAATACTACTCCCAAAAATATAATATTAGCTATTATGTTTATAAACATACTTCTTCTGTGATTTGAGATTATTGCTCAAAAACTTAGCTCAAAGACAATCTTGGAAATCAAAGTTTCCCCTCTTGCTTAATTATGAAAGTAGTTACTGTTTTATGAAAACTAGCCCGAAGGCTTTTTGGAAATCAAGGTTTCATTTCTTGTTTAAATGTGAAAACATTTTAAACTCTTTGAGAATACATAGTCCCCATATACTTTTGAAGAAATGAACTTCAAGTTTTTTTCTTTGTTGAACTCAAATCTTAAGCCTTACAACAAAGTTAAAATGTTTGTGAAAGACTTATGAAAACTTGAAATGACCTTCTCTTACTTGACTCTTATCTTTTCTTGACTTTGATCTTAACTGCTCTTGACTTTACTCTTAATTGATCCTTGAATTAGATTCAAGGATTAAGATTTGTGATTGGAAAGATCTCATGTTGTTTAGGAGTGATTTTAGGTAGCTAAACATGAGAAAAGACCGAAAATAAAGATTTAAAGGTGGGTCCGCGAGGCGGAGGCATAATTAAATTTTTGTTTCGAAAACGTCTTTTGAGGCAGAACACCTCATGTCAGCTCTGCGACGCGAAGCTGAAACTTCAAATCTGGGCACTAGGCGCTCGACGCGCGACCATTCTTTGATTTCGTCGGACAAAATTTCTTCTTCGTTTTCCATCCCCAATTCACCCAAACTCGATTCTTTTTCTCAAATTACTTTTAGATACAGATACCCAACAAAAGTACTTAAGAACCTAACTCGAAACGACTCTATAATGCGACGTAACGAACTCAGAAACTTCTCAATTCATCCCAATACAAGAACAACATTCAAATTCAAGAATTCATGTCAAGAACATCAACTTTCAAACTCTTTTAGGATGAATTTCACTGAACTAAACATGTTTGGCGCGTGGGTGAACGAACCCAATGCTATGAGAGACTCATATACCTTGTAGGGATCACCCCCAACGAAATCCACAAGCTAAACTCGACGAACTTGATGATTTCCTTGCTTCTCCTTCTCTTTTCTCCTCTTCTTTCCTCTTCTCTAAAACTCTAACTCTTTTCCAAAAGCGTAAAACTGACAAGGTTTAGTTTAGACCCTTAATTAATTCACTAAAATGAATTTAATTAATTGGATAAGGAAAAGACTGAAATACCCTTCAAAATCCGAATTGAACATTTCCTTATTTGAACAGCCCATCTTCCAATGGGCGTATCTCACTCATACGAACTCGGATTCGCGCACTCTTGGCGGCATTGGAAAGATCATTCCAAAAGATTTCCAACCATATCTTGAAATACATCTAAATCATTCTGAGCTAGGAGTTATGGTCATTTAAAGTTGACCAAAAACTCAGTTTAACTTAAAATATTCCAGATTTCCTTATACTTTCCAAAAATAACTACTTCTAGATTTTAAACTTCCTTCTAGTTCTTTCTAGTTGCGAGATGTTACAATATCTCCCCCTTGGGAACATTCGTCCTCGGATGAGATTACTGTTACTAGGCTAAGGGTGTCACATAAAACATACAATTTAAGCACCTAACAAGCACCATGCAATTTCAACATGCCAACTTAATATCAATGCCAAGAAAATGATTAGTACCTTAATTTGGAACTTCTCCGTCTTCGAAGATAGGTGGGTATCTCTTCTTCCTATCCTCTTTAGCTTCTCAAGTAACTAATTCCTCCACAAAACGTTGACTTGATGCTACTTCCTTAGTCCTTAACTTGCGAACTTGGCGATCTAGAATCTGAACCGAAACCTCCTCATTAGATAAGCTATCCTTGATACCAATATCCTCAGTTGGTATGATAAGTGAAGTATCTCCCATGCACTTCTTCAACATGGAGATGTGGAACACCGGATGTATTGCTGCTAACTCTGGTGGTAGCTCTAACTCATAAGTTACATTGCCAATCCTCTTAGATATTCTGTAAGGACCAATATACTGGAGACTGAGTTTCCCCTTCTTACCAAATCTCATAACACCCTCATGCTGAAACTTTCTAGTAACTCAATCAACTACCATTGGTACACACCACCAACCTTGATATCTCAATACACCATCTCCCCCTTGTTCAAAAGCCATCACTTTTTGTGCTTATGAACATTTGCCTTTTATTCAAGCAAGATATGGTCTTGGTCTTTCTCGCCTTTTATTTCTGGCATTAATGATGATTCAGACCCATTCATCACCACTACTCCTCCTTATGTGGAATCTATTAATCGAACTCCTAATCGTGCAAGTCTATGCACCTCTTGTGCTAACTCCTTCTTACCTTCCTCAAAATGGGTGGTACTACCCATAAACATCCTTCTTTGCCTGAGATTAAGCTCTTTCTGAGTGGACCCATGTTGAAAACTCTTGTGATCGGTGAACACATCCACATGAACACCATAAAGATAATGGCTCCATATTTTCAAATCAAATACAACAACAGTCAACTCTAAGTCATGGGTTGGGTAGTTCTTCTCATGAACTTTCAACTGTCTGGAGGCATAAGCAATAACTTTGCCATTCTGCATTAAAACACAACCCAAACCAACTCTAGATGCATTACAGTACACCACAAAACCTTGAGTACCTTTTGGTAAGGTTAAATTTGGGGCAGTAGTCAACCTCTTCTTCAATTCCTAAAAGCTTTTCTCACAAGCTTCAAACCATTGAAACTTCACTATCTTTTGAGTCAACTTGGTCAAAGGAGACAAAATAGACGAGAACCCTTCGACGAACCTTCTATAATAGTCAGCCAACCCCAAGAAACTCCTAATATCAGTTGGAGATGTGGGTCTAGGCCAATTCTGCGTTGCCTCTATTTTTTGAGTATCAACTCTAATTCCCTCTCCAGACACAATGTGGCCTAGGAATGCCACATATTCAAGCCAAAACTCACACTTAGAGAACTTGGCATACAACTCTTTATCCTTTAAAGTCTGGAGAGCTACTCTAAGATGACTAGCATAATCTTCTTCATTCCTTGAATAGATTAGTATGTCATCAATGAAAATGATAACAAACATATCTAAATAAGGTTTGAAGACTCTATTCATAATATTCATGAACGTTGCTGGTGCATTAGTCAAACCAAAGGACATGACCAAAAACTCATAATGATCATATCTGGTTCTGAAAGTTGTCTTTGGGATGTCACATTTCCTCACTCTTAATTGATGATAGCCTGATCTGAGGTCAATTTTCAAGAACTAGGAAGCACCCTGAAGCTGATCGTAAAGATCATCAATTCTCGAAAGAGGATACTTATTCTTGATGGTAACCTTGTTCAACTAACGGTAATCTATACACATCCTAAGGGAACCATCTTTCTTTCTCACAAACAAGACCGGAGCGCCCCAAGGTGAGACACTTGGTCGAATGAAGCCCTTATCTAATATATCTTTTAACTGCTCTTTCAACTCTTTCAACTCTACTGGTGCCATTCTGTATGGTGGAATAGAGATATGACGAGTATCTGGAAGAATATCTATACCGAAGTCTATCTCTCTCTTAGGAGGGACTCTAGGAAGATCATCTGGAAAGACTTATGGAAACTCTTTTACTACTGGAACTGCCTGAATAGGAGGTACCTCAACACTTGAGTCATTAACTCATACTAAGTGATAGACACACCCCTTAGAAACTAACTTTCTTGCCTTAAGGTACGAAATGAAAAGACCCTTAGGCACTGCTGAACTACTTTTCCACTCTAAGACTAGCTCATTTAGAAACTGAAACTTGACTACTTAAGTCCTACAATCAATTGAGGCATAATAGGCACGAAGCCAGCCCATACCAAGAATGACATCAAAATTTACCATGTCTAACTCAATTAAATCAGCCATGGTACTCTTGTGATTGACAAAAAGGGGATAATCACGATAAACTCGCTCTGCTAGAATGGACTCACCAATAGGTGTAGAAACACTGAATGGTTCACTAAGTTGCTCAGGAATAACATCAAAGTTCATAGCAACATAAAGGGTTACAATAGATAAACTTGCTCCTGGGTCTAGCAAAGCATAAGCATCAAAAGTAAAGACTTGGATCATACCAGTGACCACATCTGGAAAATTCTCTTGCTTTTGGCGACAATTGATAGCATACAAGCAGTTTGTTTCCCCGCCAGTACCTAAAGTAGCTCCTCGAGGTGCAACTTTGTCTAGTGGAGAAACTGAAGAAAGCGGGGCCCTATTACCTCTATTACCATTACCTTGCATGTTCTTGGGACACTCCCTCATAAAATGACCATTCTGACCACACTTAAAACAACCAGTAGAGCCCTCATGACAAATACCTGAGTGGTTTTTGCCACACTTAGCACATGCAGAAGGCTTACTACCCTTTTGTGCCATACTGCCTTGAGAATAGGAAGGTTTAGCCCTGAAACTCTAGGAATTCTGACTATTGTACTCACTTTTGTTCTTAGATGCAGGTGCACTAGTAGATGATAGGGCAGGTCCCTTCTGTTTCTGTTGGAAGGAAGACCAGTTCGCACTACTATTTTGCTGCCTGAACTCGTTCCCTAATGTCTTAGCCCTCTTATTCTTAAACTCTTCTCTATCCTTCAGTTTATCCTCCTCAACTTGTTGCACATGGATCATTAGCCTTTCTATGTCCATATCCCCTATCAACATTGTTGCCTTGCCTTCCTTGCTTGACTGACGAGACAACCCAGCAACAAATAAACTAATCCTGCTCCTCATGTCAGCAACCATCTCCGGGGCATAGCGGGAAAGTTGTGCGAACTTCAGAATGTACTCATGAACACTCATAGACTTCGAATTAAGGATGAGAAACTCTCTTATCTTTGCCTCTCGCAACTCACGGGGAAAGAAATATCCCATGAGAGCACTCTCAAACACGACCCAACTCATTATTGGCGTATCATCAGCCCTATTCTTTTTCCATTGGTCGAACCAGACTCTAGCGATACCCTTCAGTTGGTATGCAGCTAGTTCCACCCTCTCAGCATCAACAATAGGCAATATCTCGAAATTTTTTTGAAGTACTTCAACAAAGTTCTCTAGATCTTCTGTGACACTTGAACTTGTGAAGCTTGGTGGATTCATCCCTAAAAACTCAAGGATTCTTGAAGTATCAGCCACTTCCTGTCGATTTCTTCTTTGTCCAACTTGAGTCGCAACTTGGCTTAACATCCCGATAGTCTCACGGAATTCAGCATGGTTAACTTCCCCTTGAGGTTGTACTTCAGGTGCATTAGGTAACTCATCCTCCTCAATATTTCTCCTAGTTGGATGACCTTTGACTGCTCTTCGCGGAGGCATGACTATCTGAAACATGCGCAGTCACGAATTAAAGAGAAACCTTTCAGAGATCAAACTCTAACGCACGAAATGAGTGTGAAAGAAGTGAGAAATTTTCCTAAATGTTGCAGCCTCCTAATTATAGATGTGGCGCGCTTCACACCGATAACTAGGACTCTACTGACACAGCTTCATAGACTCCCTAGGACTTTTGAACTCTGTGCTCTAATACCAAGTTTGTCACGCCTCGAGCCTACACCCTGGGCGGGACTGGCACTCGAAGACCATTGCTGGCCCCAAACGAACCCTTGTCCTGGCTTACTTAACTCAGAGGAAGACTTAAACTCAACAAAGATAAGTTCATATAATAAACTGGAATGTTATAAAAGAACATTCAACTAGCCATTAAGGCAAACTCAAGTCTTAACATGGAATAATGACAATGAAAAGACTAAAGAACTAACATCTGACTGTCTATGAAGCCTCTAATAACAACTGAGATGGATGTTGGGACAAACCCCACAACATCCTAATGAACAAAACTAGAAAACAATGAAATGGACCCTCCGGAATGCAAGAAGGCTCACCAACAGATTCTAAACTGCTCACTGGATCAACGATGCACCAGAATGCTGATCCTAGTTACTTGTGTTTGCATCATAAGACGATGCAGGCCAATTGACATCAGTACATTGAATGTACGAGTATGCAAGTTGGAATGCTAAACAACATAGGCTGGAAAGAGAATCTAAAAGAAACAATTACCATGGCTCTTCTCAACTCATGAATACTTAACTGAACTCATTTCATTATAAAGCAATATAAAACAAGTGCAATATAAAGAAAAAGAAAATTGTTTAACATATGCTGTCAACTCATAATCATAAAATCATAAAAACACCATATCATGATCCCTCTCAAAGTCAACTTGTGCAATGCATGAATGAAGTCTCACACCCCATCCATACTAAGCAGAACCCCTTGAGGAAACATACAATTACTGTTGTGGGAGTATTTCTAACTGACAACCAACACTTAAGAGCTATAGTGATGATACAGTGTTATTAGGCCCACGCTGCCCGGATCAAATTCCACATAAGAAGGGTAAACCGATACAATCCACATATCACAGACAAAGATAAGGCAAATGCGATGCAAAATGCAATAATGATGTCATGTAGTCGTAATGCATGTCTGTCCTACGATACACATCTGTTGACGTAATCAGTCCGCGCTGAATACTCAAATCAGAACCCATAGGGGCCACACATGGACCATGTATCACCGCCGGAACCAGATCCCATCGGCATCCAAATCGCTAGCCGGAGCTAGTCCATCTCATATATCTCTAGCCGGAGCTAGTCTCAATTGTGTCTCATATCCATCCATCCTCATATCAGTGTCTCAGAACTCATGCAACA
>NW_026030548.1:115450-115929 GCF_019186545.1 Solanum stenotomum
TCGAGTCTCGAAACTCCAAATGACTCGAAATAGCACTTTTAACCAAATTTTAACTCTTAAAAACTCAACTTTCCAAAAACTCAACTTTTCATCAATTTTCCTTCAACCCAACTTCGAAAATACAATAATTAGGACTCGGGGCAACTATCGGGAGGGGTAAAACGGTCATTTTATGAAAATTTCCAAAATTGACCTTTAGGGTCATTACATTATTCACCACTAAAAATCATGTTCGTCCTCGAACATAAAGTAGAAGAAGGCAAAAATACTCGACGCTCTCAACCCCGAGGTGAAATTTCCGAACTCAATAATTACTACTCCAAACGAACCCATTCTTAAACCTTATCACCAAAAATCCATATAAAAAAAAAAGGATTCCCAAATCAATCTTGACAACTTAACCGTCAAAGGGTTATTTCAAACCACCGACTAACTCATAGACTGATTCTGAATCTAAGATCTCAAAACCACAACATATT
>NW_026030549.1:0-237 GCF_019186545.1 Solanum stenotomum
CCTAAACCCTAAACCATTGAAAAACCCTTAACCTAAACACTAAACCCTACACCCTAAATGACCCAAAAAAAATCTAGGAGACCTTAAATGTTAAACTCAAACCCTAAGAAACCCAAACCCTAAACCTTAGGGATAAACCCCCAGCCCTAAGCCTTATGAAATTCTAAGAAGCCCTAAATCCTAAAAAATCCTAACTACTAAGAAAACCCAAACACTAAAAACCGTTAAAACCTAAAC
>NW_026030550.1:0-307 GCF_019186545.1 Solanum stenotomum
GGTTTGCGGTTTGCGGGTAAACCAAATTACGACCTCAAGAAGTCGGAATTTTTCCTAGAAAATGAATTACAATAAAAACCGACCTCTTGATGTCGGTATTATTTTCTATTTTGATTTAATTTTATTTAAATCATTTTCCGGAGGACCATTTTGTGTTCTTAAAATTTAATGTGATATATATATATATATATATATATATATATGTTTAATTAATAAAATCAACCTCAAGAGGTGAGTTTATATTAAAATAATTATGTATCTATATGTGTGTGTGTGTATATATATATATATGTGTGTGTTTAATTAA
>NW_026030551.1:0-567 GCF_019186545.1 Solanum stenotomum
ACCCTAAATCATAAACCCTAAACCCTAATAAACACTAAACCCTAAAACTTAGGGAAAACCCTTAAACCCCAAGCCTTATGAAAGAGCAAGAAACCCTAAATCCTTGAAACACCTTTAAAAACACTAAACCTAAAAAAACCGTAAATCTAAAATCTGAAGTCCTAAACCCTAAGTTCTAAGAACTCCAAAACCGTAAAAAATCATAAAAAATCATGAAAAAACCTTTTAAAACCCTAAACCTACAAAGTCTCTAAAACTAAAAAATTCTACAAATGTTTAATCCCTAAACCTTTAACCTTACAAACCCTTAATAATAAACCTAGACCTAAAACCCTAAATTCTAAGACATTTTGTACCCCAAGAAATCCAAAATCCTTCACTCTAAAGCTTAGGGCCAAGTCCAAAGAAACCCTAAACCACAAGAAAAAAAAAAAACCTAAAAATATTTAAAAACCCTAAAGCCTAAACACCCAATAAAAACCCTAAGCCCTATGAACCCTATAATCGTAAACAACCATTAAAATCATAAAAACCCTATAAAAACCCTGAACCTAAAAATTCATCTAA
>NW_026030552.1:0-738 GCF_019186545.1 Solanum stenotomum
TTCTTTGTGTGCTAAGAGATATGCCTCTGTAAATTTGACCCTCCAAATCGCATTTTTTGCGATTTTTGAATTTTGATACGGTTGCTCTAAAATTCGGGTTAGACCCATTCCCCACTCAATTTGACCCCCTGAATAAGAATATGAAGTCGAATTTCCGAAATCATGCACGGATTTTGAGATATATGGAAATTATAATTATAGGTGTTTCCAAAGCATATTTTCGAGCATTTTTTTGGGGTCGTTTCAATATCTCCCCCTTGGGAACATTGGTCCCCGAATGTTAAAGAAACGTACATGAGGGACACAAACATGGCAATATCAGCCCACATAAGGATGCAACAATGCACTTACACCTTATTTCAAAAACCTCAACATAGTTGTAAAACCACAATGAACTTGTCAACTTAAACATGAATGTATGCAATGACATGAGGGCTGAACTTAAGACCTGAGATTTTATAAAGGGCTAAGATCAATACCTTAAGCTTGAGTGGAGTGAAAAAGATAAGGATATCTCCTTTGCATGTCCGCTTCGGCCTCCCAAGTAGCATTTTCAACTTGTTGATTCCTCCAAAGGACTTTAACGGAAGCCACCTCTTTGTTTCTCAACCTCTTCACTTGCCTATCTAAAATCTGGACCGGAACCTCTTCATAGGTCAAATTATCTTCAACAACACCCACAACATCAAGAGACACAATGGCATTCGGAACACCCACACACTTCCTCAACATAGACAC
>NW_026030553.1:0-990 GCF_019186545.1 Solanum stenotomum
TTTCAGCAGTCTTTCTAAAATGGCTAATTTTTTTTGCAAGGCCAACCAAAGACAAAACTTATGTTAAGGATGAACATTGAGATGAACTATGAGGCTTTCCCATGGAACTTTTGGGTGCTATGGAATCATGGCTACATATATTTTCTTGATAAGGAACTTACCCATAAACACCATACTGTCTAGTCTCTTCACTAGGCTTTCTTGCCATCAATGTAGAATTACTTGGGATATGACACACCTCAATAGATTATGTCTTCATATAGTAATTTTTGAAATCAATAGGCATTTCTTCACGAGGCTCAATATTTATCAGATCCACAACCTTTTCTTAACACTTCAGCTTATATAAGTTTTCTGAAAAGTTTTGCCTTGAAATTTGGACATTTCCTGCGTATATCTATCATTGATATGTTATATTGGTTCTTTAATTTGCTAGTGATGATTCAATAGTTCAATCAATATTTGGACAAGAAGATAAAAAAAACTCGTATTAATAAATAACGTGTGTGAGACTTTCCAGTTTGATAGTTTATGTTCTTTTTAGATTTTTCGTTAGTTGTCAATAGTTGGTGCTTTTGTATAACTATTTTTGTTCAACCAATTGAGTTTATATCTTATGAACATACTAAATTTACATATTGTGTTTTGGTAGAGTTCTGTAAATCAATGGCACCGGGTGGACTTGTCTTTAGACAAACTACACTTACAGGGGAAACGACTCAAGATACTCAATCAGTGGATGACTCAATAACCTTACTCATGTTGTTAATACAGGTAATATGTTTTATGATATTGATTACTATTAAATTATTTCGTTATTGGCCAAGTTGGAATCGAAAATGTTACCTATTGAAACTTCTATTAAAGTTAAACTTCTAAGAAAAGATATGGACATTAGCTTAGTATCTAAGGATGGTGAGAGTGATGTTGGGAAAATGAAGTAGTAGGATAAATGAAATTGCTTTTGTTCACTCTAGTGAAAGTTATTCA
>NW_026030554.1:0-310 GCF_019186545.1 Solanum stenotomum
ATATATTACATACGATCGTTTATATTTCTGAAAGGAGGTGTAATTTAAGCGTATCAAATTTTGGCGCCGCTGCCGGGGAATATGGCTTAGAAATTGTCTTTAGTATTTATTTTGACTTGTAGTCCTTTTTTTTGTTTCTTAGGATTAGTTTAAATTTTTTTTTAAATTATTATCATATTTCTTTTACTCTTCTTGAGATGTCATCTGAAAAAATATGTAGTGAAAAGTGTTCTTGCAATTCTTGCCCTTCTGATTTTATGGGTTCGTATAAGTTAGTGTTTATTGATCAACTAGATGAGTTGTATGGGGA
>NW_026030555.1:0-631 GCF_019186545.1 Solanum stenotomum
AAAATGGATTATATAATAAACATATATTATTTGAAATTGACGAAAAAGAAAACATAAATTACAATAATTAATAAAAAAAATAGTTCACTCCAAAAAATCTATCAATTAACAACATATATTGTTTGAAATTGACGAAAAAGAAACTATAAATTACAATAATTAACAAAATAAATCTCTCGACTCCAACAAATCTATCAATTAATGCCACATAAATTGGGACATGGCAAATAACATATATTATTAAAAATTAGGTTCAAAATGTACTAAAAAATACAATAATTAACAACTTAATATATTAAAAAGACATACAAAAAAGGGTTAATATTTGAAATTCTGCATCTGCCACATAAATAAGAACAAAGAGAGTAATAAATATTATTTTCAAAATTATGTAAAAAAAAAGGTACTGCAAATCACAATAGCTAACAATTTAAAATATTTTTAAAATCATATAAAAATTTCAATAACTTCTCAAATTCCATAATATAACACTTAAATACTACATATTATATATTAATTACTATACTATAAATGACTTAAATACTCCATATTATCTATTAGAATAATTAACAATTATTTGACACTTTAAATTCTATCAAAGTAATATAAATTAGGATAAAAAACCTAACAT
>NW_026030556.1:0-501 GCF_019186545.1 Solanum stenotomum
GTAGGAGCGATTTTGCCGTTTTGGTTTTTAAAAAATATGATGTGCCCTACTGTACTTATTCATTTCCTCACTTTATCTTTTCCAATTTTAATCTTTTCTTTTACTTGCATTTTCTTTTTTGCTTGCAACTCTTATTATAATTTTATTTTGATAAATAAACTTTGAAACTCACCCCCGATATATATATATAAAATTTATTTGAGGGAAAATTAAAGTGATATGTTAGAAAAATTTTAATTTTTTTTAGATGAATTCAAAGAAATTGAAGATAGTCAAATTAAAAAAATAAATTGAACTCTCACCAATAAAGTAAAAAATCACTCCATTATTTTAATTATTTAAATTTTAGTCAAAAATTTATTTTTTGAGATTTCAATTTTAATCACTCAATTTTTAATTGCCAAATATATTTTTATTTTTATTTATTCTATAACCACTTAATGTTTTTAATGTTTAATATTAATAAATATTTGCGTTCTTCATTGTTAAAAATCCATTTTT
>NW_026030557.1:0-11560 GCF_019186545.1 Solanum stenotomum
ATGTAATATAAAATTATTACTTTTCAAAGAATTATTTAATATAAAATTATAGTTTATTCTAAAATCTTAAAGAACAACTACAAATAATTGAAAAAAAGAAATCAACAAGTACAACCGCAATCACATGCACAATAATTCTCTAGATTGTACACTATTTTTTCGAATATTGTTAAATCTGAAAACGACCTACCGAATTACTAAATTATTGTCGTAATTTTTAAAATTATTATGTTATGTTTTGTATTGTTATCTTGTATTTAAATTATTATGTCATGTATTGTATATTTAAATTAAAATTTTCATCTTATCATTTAAATTTTGTGCATTATTCATAGTGAAAATCAATAATACTATCAAATTATCTCTTAAAGTGACGAAAATTGAAAAACAAAGTATTTGAAATATTGCTAATTCGGAATGAAAGTAGTATATATTAAATAATATATTTTTTTAAAATATTGTATTACATTTAAAAAGAATTATGAATATTAGAAATTTAATTAATAGTCTTATATGAAAAATAATATGCTAGTTAGAAATAATAGAAATAATATTAAATTAATGAAAAAGTGAAATAGAGAGGATGAATTTGGAGAACTACTATTCACTTTTCTATAAATGGAGAATAGAGAGCTTTTTAGAAGGTGACCGAAGACTCAATTTTCTATTTTACTACTCCCTCCGTCTCATTTTATGTGAGGTAGTTTGACTTGGTACGAAGTTTAAGAAAGAAAGAAGACTTTTAAACCTTGTGGTCCAAAATGAATGATAGAAATTTGTGCGATGGTAAATCATTTCATTAAAGATAAAATAGATATATTATAGTTAAATTGTTACTTAATATAGAAATGTGTCATTCCTTTTAGAACTAACTAAAAAGAAAAGTAAGTCACATAAATTGAGACTAAAGAAATATCAAAATATAGAGAATGAAGAATAAAATAAAGTGGGGTCGGAGATATACGAAGGAATCACAATTTTTTTTAGAAACAAAACACACATTCCGGTTAAGAGATCAACCCCCTGCACCGACTAATCCACATACTGTATGGTCAATTACTACGTCAGCTGAATTTTCTTGGTACTTTCAAAGAAAAGATAAAATCGCTTTTTAATAAATTTCTAGGCTTAATTTTTTCCCCTTATCAAATTTCTCTTTCTTTCTCTCTCTACTTTCTCTCTCCATTGTAGCGGTCATCGACGGCGGCTCTTCTTCTTCCTCCTCTATCCATTTGATGGAAAACGGACCGCCACAGCCGTCAGGTTTGCATAATCTCTCTGTATTTCGATCTTTTCGTTAGCGGGTTTGGTTTTATTTTTGTCAATTGCCCTTTTTTAGATAGTGTTTGGCCTACTTGTCGTGTACCGCGACTAATTTAATGAATAGATTAAAGGAGATCACCTAAAGTTTTTGTTGTTTTGGGATTTGGATTTGGATTTTGATCTCTCGTGGTTAATTTTGAGTTTCATTGTTGTTAGGGCATATGTTTGGGGGTTTTCAAGTGCCAATTATCTGATTAAATTACATTTATATCCGTGCAAATTTCGATAGTAAACTCATCGAGGGGGGCAGAGTTATCTGGTAATTGGGTTGGTGGGAGATATCAGGTATGAGGTGGAATAGCTGAGGTGTGTAAGCTGACATGGGCACCACTGTCATTGAAAAAAAGAAGAGAAAAAAGCAGCCAAGGGTGTGTTCTAGTGGTTGAAGTGAGGTCTCAGGTTAAGTTCTTAACAGATACAAAAACACTAGGTGATTTCTTCCCATTCATTGCTGGCTGGTAGGAGGTAGTGGAGGTGCGTGCAAGCTGGTCAGGACACCACATGTATTAAAAATAAAATATTGGAATGATTTTCACCTGAATTGAGGCAGAGTAGATACAAAATTAATAAACTAATTTGTCATTGAAGTGTAAAAAATTGGTATTGGATTTAATGGGATCAATCAAACATGTTTAATTTACTCTGTGATGCCAACATTTGTATTTTCTGGTGGGTAGAATTTAGTTGTTAATCTTGTCTCCCATACTTGTATCTAATGTGGTTCTGATAAAGCCTCTAGTTTTTTCATGGGAAATTTCGTTTTCCTTGGAGTTGTCCAAGAAGTCAAATTACTAAGTATTGGAATGAAATGGCGAGAATAGAGCAGAATAAATATAAAGGATTTATATAGCTGAGTACATCTAGTTTAGGATTAAGTGATGGAGCTGACATGAAAAAAAATTAGAGTTGTGTGTTCAAAGAGAGAAAGTAGTATGCAATACTACTAGAGCCATCCATTAGTCACTTAAAATGTCTTTTCCGGTTGATATTTGATAAGATGATTGGCTACCCTACAATTTGATAATTACAGGAAGTAGTAAAGTTAAATCAAAGCAACTTCGTTAAACATACTGTGTAGCTATTATTTCTAGCAGCTGATACCGAGCAATTTCTTACACCCTTTTTTTTTATAGATTAATAATTAGGTAGAAATAATTTCATATTTTTGCTAAAGTTATTGTTTACAATAATAGTTGCTATGTATTTATTTGGTCGGTTTAATTAGATATATTTAAAGGCTATCTAACATGTTATTGGTTTATGAAAAAGATTATTTTTTTTTTTTTTGTGAATATTTTGATGAATCTATGTAAATGGTGAAGTTGATGATAAAAAATATATCTGAAATATGCACCAAGTTTTGCTGTGTATGAACAGAAACAAGTATGACAAGGTTCCCCCCCCCCCCCCCCCATTTATTGTTCTTTGTTAGTGATATTCAAGTTATTCTGCACTACATAGTATATATAACTGTCTTTATGGATGAGGAGGCTTTTCACTAAGTTGCAGATATATGCTATGGCAATTATTTATATAGCTAGCTTTATTCCTTATTTGCTCTTAACTATAATATGATGCTGCAATTAATTGACCCTTAATTGTGATACTTGTATTTGTTTTCAGTATTGACATCACAAAAGCTTGTCCCTAACTGGGTTGAAATATTTTCTCAGGACCTGCAAGGTGTTACCGCCAGATTAAGAACAAGCCTTACCCAAAATCACGCTTTTGTTGTGGTGTCCCATATCCAAAGATCAGGATCTACGATGTGGGTATGAAGAGAAAAGGCGTTGATGAATTTCCTTTCTGTGTGCACTTGGTAAGTTGGGAGAAGGAGAATGTTTCAAGTGAGGCACTTGAAGCTGCTCGTATTGCTTGCAACAAGTACATTACCAAGTCTGCTGGAAAGGATGATTTCCACCTCAGGGTTAGGGTTCACCCATTCCATGTTTTGCGAATTAACAAGATATTGTCATGTGGTGGGGCTGATAGTCTCCAAACAGGTATGAGATGAGCTTTTGGTAAGCCGCAGGGAGTCTGTGCCCGTGTTGCTATTGGTCAGGTTTTGCTCTCAGTTCGCTGCAAAGATGGCAATGCTAACCATGCTCAAGAGGCTCTTCGACGTGCTAAGTTTAAGTCCCCTGGCCGACAAAAGATCATTGTCAGCAGAAAGTGGTATTACTTTTATCTTACTAGTCACCTTTAATTTTTATGTCTCTGTGTTGGTTTTGAGGACTAGATAATTTCCCAATACTAAATTATGTTTGGTTATGAAGGATTGGCTTGTCATTGTGTTATTCCTTTGTTATGAAAATTATGCAGTTTTGTAGGATTAACATCTATGGTTTTGATAGTCATGGGTTGGTTTAGGGAGATACATTCTCAACTCATATCACATAGTAGCTCATTCTAAATGGATCACACAGGCTCTCGATGTTTCAAAGTCTCAGTTATTTGTGTCCCTTGGACCATCGTTTGGTCTCTTTTTCTTACATAGTTATGGGGAGTAAATCTTTGGGGGATCTCCTTCTTTCCAAAAACGTGTTAAGTGCCTTGAAGCTTAGCTTGCTATACCTCTTTTAATGTTTAATATACTCGGCATTTTTATTTGCAGCCTTACTAGAATAGGATATGTTCTATAGGCATGTACCACTGCATCTTTGAGTGCTAANCCAAAATCACGGTTTTGTCGTGGTGTCCCAGATCCAAAGATCAGGATCTACGATGTGGGTATGAAGAGAAAGGGCGTTGATGAATTTCCTTTCTGTGTGCACTTGGTAAGTTGGGAGAAGGAGAATGTTTCAAGTGAGGCACTTAAAGCTGCTCGTATTGCTTGCAACAAGTACATGACCAAGTCTGCTGGAAAGGATGATTTCCACCTCAGGGTTAAGGTTCACCCCTTCCATGTTTTGCGAATTAACAAGATATTGTCATGTGCTGGGGCTGATAGTCTCCAAACAGGTATGAGATGAGCTTTTGGTAAGCCGCAGGGAGTCTGTGCCCGTGTTGCTATTGGTCAGGTTTTTCTCTCAGTTCGCTGCAAAGATGGCAATGCTAACCATGCTCAAGAGGCTCTTCGACGTGCTAAGTTTAAGTTCCCTGGCCGACAAAAGATCATTGTCAGCAGAAAGTGGTATTACTTTTATCTTACTAGTCACCTTTAATTTTTATGTCTCTGTGTTAGTTTTGAGGACTAGTTAATTTCCCAATACTAAATTATGTTTGGTTATGAAGGATTGGCTTGTCATTGTGCTATTCCTTTGTTATGAAAATTATGCAGTTTTGTAGGATTAACATCTATGGTTTTGATAGTCATGGGTTGGTTTAGGGAGATACATTCTCAACTCATATCACATAGTAGCTCATTCTAGATGGATCACACAGGCTCTCGATGTTTCAAAGTCTCAGTTATTTGTGTCCCTTGGACCATCGTTTGGTCTCTTTTTCTTACATAGTTATGGGGAGTAAATCTTTAGGGGATCTCCTTCTTTCCAAAAACGTGTTAAGTGCCTTGAAGCTTAGTTTGCTATACCTCTTTTAATGTTTAATATACTCGGCATTTTTATTTGCAGCCTTACTAGAATAGGATATGTTCTATAGGCATGTACCACTGCATCTTTGAGTGCTAACGTGCTTGCTTTTATTGTAGGGGGTTCACTAAGTTCAACCGTACCGATTATCTGAAATACAAATCTGAGAATCGTATTGTCCCAGACGGTGTCAACGCCAAGGTTTGTTTCATTTATAATCTATTTATATTACAAGCTGCATTGTGATGGAATTGTATATCAAATCTTTTTGCCTGTGGTGTCATGGGTAATCTTAGTGCTTCTTCTTATGCTTTTGCAGCTTCTTGGCTGCCATGGACGACTTGTTGCACGTCAACCTGGAAGAGCTTTTCTAGAAGCTGCAGAATTTACAAATCTGTACCTTTAGCTTTCTACTTCCGCTGAATGAAATTTTGTTTCCTGATCATCTATCTAGTTTTGAACCATTACATAAGTTGTTACCCCTCTGAACGTTTGCCTTTTCAAAGAATGATTGGCTTTCATTTGAATGATGAGTTTTATTTTACATTTTGCTGTCCTTAGGCGTTCTACTTCATTTCTTACTCATGCGAGCTGCATCATTGGATTTTTGGACAGTATTGTTTCTGTTTTGATTTTTGCTGATCATGAGGATACAATAGTGTGCGCAATTCAGTTTCTATTATCTTGTATTTCTTTTGTCACAATTTATGTGGCATAATTTGGTAGTATGCAACATAAATTGGAATAGAGGGAGACCTTTTAAGTTAAACAACCAATTATGTGAGAGATCGTTTCAGCTAAGAGAAAAAAATACACGAGACCAGCGTTTAAATTCTAGATTCTAGTAGAGGTGAAAAATGCTAGGTGGGATAGATTCATCTGATACATATACTGGTGTAAAATAACAGATACCTGTGAAATAATCTAGATGTGTTCGAATTGATCGAAGCAACGCTTCATTGATCAATATAAACAATGATGCCGTTAGTGACTCATTGTACAACTAGCCAAGCTCATCTGTGCTGAAAAAAAACTTTACAAATCATCTAATATGATAAAATTAGCAATTTTAGAGGCTGCAAATGTAGAACAAGAATTGAATGGACAATTTATCAATTATTTATTGAGCAATGGTAGTACTATCTTTGAATGGTTCCACTCAGGAACCAAACTATTTCAGACGATGGAGATGATTTTATTCAAAAATTTCTAGACAGTTTTTGGCGTTGTTGGTTTTTCATGTGCTTCCTCAGATTATACAAGGAAATAATTGTGCGGAATTGAGTTTCTTGTCTAGTGAATGTGATTCATTGGTAGGGTTTACCAACCTACCATTTACCTTCTACTTCCCGCGACATGTCTCTACTGAGCAAATATCAAATTATTATTAGAAAATTATGTTTATCGGGTCTATTATTGATTGACTTGAAAACTTCAAGAACTCAATGACCTGGAGTTGGGTTGTTTGAATACAATTGACTCATATTCTATTTTTTTACATAAAAAATAAAAAAGAGAATGACTGAATTATATGATGATGACTTGGGTTAATTTAGTATGATTTCTTTTGATAATCAATTTGCAACTTACATTATTGATGTTGATGTTAATTAAAAGTTCTCCAATCTATATAAATCAAACCAAAAGGGCAACATTTGAATGAAAGGATGGATGTCGATGGAAGGTGCACGCTGACATATTCCTTGTAAGGCGCACACTGACATTAGTCTTGTAAGGCGCATGCTGACATGAGACTTACAATTATAACATTAAAAAAAACTTTTGAAAAATATTAATATACTTTTTTCATTATTTATTTAATCATCTGATTGTTTTCGTGTTTATTCAAACCATTAAGAACCGATAATGTCATAGGAAAAAAAATCAAAACCATTATCAATTAAATATTAAATCCATTAAATTTAAATCGATCATAAACTAATCTCTTGTAGCACACATTTTACACAATAAACCCTTCATTTGAGTTTTAGAAATCACTATGCATAATACACCCTTAAATTTAATCGCTCTACTTCTTTAAACATTGAAACATCAGTAATATTTGCTCAAATATGTATAATCAAACTCCTATAGTAAATTTTGAGAATTCTTTATCTAATTAAATAAGTTATTACAAAGTTGTAAACTTCATTAAAAACTCCATTAATAGGCATAAAAAAGTTTCAAAACTTTGAATTTAAAAGTTTATTCAAGCGAAATTATTATTTATTCCAATGTATAAATAAGTTGTATACAAGTTATATGTAAATTGTTTATTTTGACCAGACTATATATAACAAATAATGCAAGTTGTATATTTCAAAAAAAAAATTCATATACTTTTTGTTTGTGAAAGTTCATTTCTCCACCTCGTAATCCTCTTTTCAATTTCCTTCCCCTTACCCTCAATTTTTATTTTTTTACATTATAAAAAGGGAAAAATCACTTAAATACACATGTTTTACTATATAATCTAAAATTTCCTACCATTTAAAAAAATTACAAAAATCCCTATTTTACGTTATTTATCAATCGGATACATCACTTTATGCGATGTATGGAGACATACGCAATGTATCGGACATTATTTTAAGCGATGTATCAGTCATATACATCAATTTACATGATGTATCAATCGGATACATCACTTACGATCTTACGCAATGTATCGGGACGTTGATGGATGTATTCGAAATCGAAATGCTATGTATCAGGACGTTTTGTGATTTGGATTCCACCAAATTTAATGGATTTTAGTTTGCATAATTACGCTCCATAGCAAATTTTATGTTTGCTATGGAGCTTTTGATTTGTATAATTCACTACAAACATCTAATTTTATACAAATTGTTCAGTGTATAAATTCATTTATACATTGTAATTTGTATAATAAGATCTGTATTTGTATAATTATAAGTATATAGGACGAAAATATATGTATTTGTATTTGTATATACACTTTTCTCTCGATTTATACAAACACATTTTATACCGAAATATATAAAATGGCTAATTGTATACCTAATCAAATGGCCAAAAAAAGGGGATGTTTGCTGCGAATTACAATTAAAATAAACTATGGCTAAAAAGTAAGGATAATTGTACATAATGGCAAACTTTTAATGCAAAATATATACAGTAGCTACCGTTTCATTTATTTTCTTTGAGGAGCAAAGTCTCGGTCAGTTTGCTATTAATGGGCCCACCGATTTGTATAAGTAAAAAAAAAGTTGATGTTATTCTCTTCCTTTTATATAATATCTTTTTCTCGTTTATATCTCTTATTTCCTTCAATTTCTCCCAAATTTTCTCCCCAAAATTAGTTTGAAATTTCAAATCTCCACCAGCACGTTCTCAATCGCGGTTTCAAAATCCCTTCAAAAATTTCAAGTACCGCCAAAACTTATCTCAATCGATTACTTTAAATTTTTGTCTATCTTTTTTCAATTTTTTCAAGCTATTTTTCACATCAGTTCATAATTCATTCAGAGTTTTCCTTCAAACAATGTATGCCCATTATCCATCTAAAAGATTCACAAGAGGTATACCCTTGCATGTCGAAAATAGTGTTGAACGCCCATCTTTTTCCTTGGGTTTAACTCAGGATTTTGGGGAGGTTTCAGGTTCAATGTCCAAATCCAACACAATGCAAGAGATCAAATCCAAATTGAAAAATAACCCAATCAGATTACAGGGAAGGAGTGCAAAATCGAAGCAATCCAACATCAAAATTGTGGAGGGAGGTAAGAGAGATCAGTCTGTTGCTGAGTCAAGTAAAAAAAGGAAAGAAAAAACAACTAATTATACAGAAGAGAATGCAAAAAGAAAGGAAGTTGTTTGTTCTGGCTTATTGGAGCATGATGAGGTATTTGTATAATCATTATTTTTGTATATGTTACGATTTTATATTTTTCTTATATTTTCTGTGTTGATTCATGTCTTATAACTGTGTGTTTATACAGTTTTATATAGTCACTATGTTAATATCCAAAGTTAAGTGTATAAAATAGAACTATTTAACTATACATACAAGGTAAACAATTATACATTTGAAATTGGTTGTATAATGTATAATATATATACACAGTATAAACATTTATACAGTTTTGTGCATTGTTTTATGTATAAGTTTTTTTCATTTGTATAAGGATCCTATTTGTATAATGTTCCTTTAGACATATGCAATTCCACAAACTTATACACATACATAAATGGTTTGTATTTCACTATATATACAATGTAAACAATTATACATTTGAATTTATTTGTATAAGTATAATATCAATAGTTATTGTATTCGTAGCGGTACAACAATTTATCTATATATACAATATAAACATTTATACAGTTGAAATTAGTTTGTATAATGTATTGTTTCTTTATAAAACTTGTATAAGTTATTTTCATTTAAAAGCTATTTCATACATTTTGATATCTGTACTTGTGTCTTAATTATGTATACATGTGTATTTTTAGTAAAATTATATATGCATTTTTTCAGGCTGTTAAGTTTTTAGGAAAAAGAGAACCAACACGCATACCTCACATGCAGTGTTACACAAATATTGAAGTAATGAAAGTGTTAGCTACAAAGCTTACTAGTTCATAGTATAAAGAATTTTGTGGAACAACATGTTTTGCCCAATTATCTAGCATTCGTAGGTGTCATGTTCAAGCACAACTGATTAGGTGCATGTTTTTGATAGAACTTGAGGGTAGCTCAAAAGATGCAATCCTGATACATGTGAATGGCACCACTTTGCGATTCACCATTTGTGACTTTGCTATAATAGCTGGGTTAAAATGTTCAGACAGTGAGAATGATTTTGTCTTTAACACCGAAGAACCAAACAAAATTATTCTTCAGTATTTTGGAGTCGAAAAAGCCATCACCAAGAGTCAGTTGGTTGAAAAGTTTGATAATAAGGTTTGGGGGGATAATGATGATGATGCGGTGAAGTTTGCTAAATTGTTCTATATACATTCATTCATCCTTTTCGAAGAACCAACCAGTGCTGTTATTGATAGGAAAGACTTTGATTTGGTTGAATCGGGCAGATACATTGACTACCCACGGGATAAAAAGGCTTTTGACCTTGGGATTCTGCATTTGCACACTAAGATCAAACACGATGGGAAGTATTTCAAGTTGTATGGTTTCCCACTAGCTTTGCAAGTGTAGTTTTATGAATGTTGTTCGAATTTTGATGAGGAAATTGCTGTTCAGGTATCTCATCACATCCCTAGGATACTTTACTGGAAGACAAAAAAAGATTTCCCTCGTCTAAGCTATTTTGCTAAGGGCATGTTCAGAGACGACAACAATCCAGTACGCACTGTACAATTTTATGTATAATATATTATCTATATAAATATAGTATAGATATATAAATGTATAAATATATGTATTCGTTTGTGCTATAGAAAACTATATGTATAAATTTGCTCCATATATTATTATTTATACAAGTTTATGACAATGTATAAATATACCTATAAGTATGTGAACTTTATAAACATAGCCTCATTTGTATATATAAACTTATAAACTGTATAATTATACATATAAGTTTGTCTAATGTGTATATATATATATATATATATTAAAAAAATAATATATATATATAAACTGTATATATATTTTTACATTTGATTAAGTAAACATTTTATATAATGAATATGTCAATATGAACATGTCTATATTTTGCAGCTTGTTTTTAAGAATATAACTCCAACTCCAATGGAATTCAAGATTCTTGAATTACCTCCTGAGTATGTTCAATCAGATTCATCTCCAACAGAAACAACAACTGCAAATGCTTTGGACGATGATTTTCAGGATCCTCCATGTCTAATAAATAACAAGGGAAAAGAAAAAGTTGATACTTGTTTGTCGCCTCCAAAGAAGAAATCAAGGCAGACAGTCACTCATATTCAGAACAAGACAACACCTAGGGTCATTTCAAAGCAGCCTTGTTTAATAAAGTCTCTCCAACGTGCCAATGTTGCAAAAAGACCTAAGTCGCCACTTCCAAAGAGGCAGGCCAAAATACATGCTAATGTTCCATCCTATACAGGCATTAAGCAAAATGTTGAGATTAAATCAAGTGTTGCTTTCGAAATGCCATCCACCAGCAAGTCACATGATTTCAGTATATCGCGTGATGAGTTTGATCAATTCAAACTCTAGATATTTATTTTTTAATTGTTTTTATTTATTAAAATTCTTTTTAATTTGTATATTTAGCGTTAAAGTTACATATATATGTCTAATTTCAGATGGAGAAACAGTTTACTGATTTAAGGAACTTCATTGAAAACAACTTCAAAGTTGTGTTGGATTCTATCAAATCAAAGAATGCGGAAGATAAAGATTTGTTAATATAGATCAATACATATATATTATACATAATTGTGATAAATATACATTTAATATTTTTCTTTCAGGGTGATGGTGTAGAAGTTACAGATAAAGTGACAGTTGGTGTCGTTCAATCCGAAGAACCTTCTCAACATTTACCTTCTGAATCAAACTATCAATCTGTTTTTAATGATCTAAATGATCAAGAGGTATTATACCCATTTATCTTGTTCATTATTTAAACTTTTATGGCCTTTTGTATATAATGTATATTTTCTTAAAAATTTTGCAAAAGGTTGTTCGAGTAACAGTCCCATCATCTACTCCAAGGGAATGAGCAACGACG
>NW_026030557.1:12313-16081 GCF_019186545.1 Solanum stenotomum
AATGGATCCAATAGATATTTTTTTTTGCAATTGCAGATAAACAAATCAACCTTTCGGAATTAATCTTCGGAGGCCAATTACATATTCATATCCACAATAAAAGAATTAGTGAGAATCCCTTTCTTTTGATATCCCCAATCTTATTGAATTTTGGAAGTCAACTCATTTCACGGGCCTGGTGAAATGCAAAACTACGAAGAGGAATTCACATGGATTTAGGAAAGGCCTGTTGTATTTGTGTACAAGCTATGCCAAAAGCGAGAGAAATCCCATCCCTCTCTTTCCTTTTTTCGCCCCCATGTCGCCACACGGGGAACATAGGGACGTAAAAAAGGGGATCCTATCAACTTGTTCCAACCTAGGATAATAAGCTCATGAGCTTGGTCTTACTTCACCGTCGAGAAAGGAAAGAAGACTTTCATCTCCAAGTTTAACTCAGACGTAGCTCCCTTCTTTTTTTGGGGGGTGTGAAGCAGTGTCAAACCAAAATACCCAACAAGCATTAGCTCTCCCTGAAAATGAGGTGATTCAGCCGCACCTTCCAGCACGGCTACCTTATTACGACTTCACTCCAGTCACTAGCCCTGCCTTCGACATCCCCCTCCTTGCGGTTAAGGTACCAGTCAAATTTATACTCTCCAGCTGGACAATCAGCATTTAGCCCTTTAGTTCAACAATTCAGTAATCCCGAGCCACATGTAATTTATTACTTTTATGTTATAAACAACATTATCAATTGTTATATACAAATAAACTAACATACATATAGAGTTAAAATATTTCCAAACAAATAACATACATATACATATACATGTACATGTATGTGTAAAGATATTATTATTATACATATACAACTAAGTAACTGTCCAAATGTATAATTATCTATTGTATAATTTAATAGCAATATTCAATTTGTAACAAACTGTATATTAATGTTGAAATAATTATTACTAATATACAAAGTTATATTTGTTGCAGGGTCACAACAATTCTGGAGTTTCAATCAATTTTAAGGTTCAAAACACTTTCAATATTTTTGAGGTTCAAAACAATTTTGAGGTTTGAATTCTTCAATAGCTTTTTTTGTAATTTTATAATATATAAATATATGTTTATACTTTTATACATAGAAGGAGAATTGTGAAGATGTTCCAATTGAAGTGGTCAAAGAGGGATCTCAATTCATGGATGATCAAACAGACTTCAACAATTCATCTTTTATATGTTCTTGTCATATTACTTTATAATTGTATATAATCGGATCATTTGTATATTCTTGTCATATATTTTGTTTATTGTTATATAACAGCAGGATTTGTTGAATGTTATACACGATCAAACTGAAAAGATGAAAAAAGAAGAATTTACAGATACAAACAAAGCAGGATCATCCAATGTCAATGAGTTAGTTGTTGAAGAAGTTTTAATGTGTGCAACACCTCTTCAAATGGTACATGATGACCAGCCAAACATTAATCCAGAAAGAAGCAGAGTGTTACATCCTTTGTTAGCTGTGGACAAGCATACACCATTACCAATTCATAGGAAAAGGCGTCCAGGCCCATTCAACACATTGCCTTATGTGACATCATTCGGTTCAGAGTCTGGTACAACAAAATTTACTATTTACATAGTAATAGATATATATCAATAAATGTTAAGTCTTATAAAGATTATTTATGTCTTTATACATTTCAGGTAGTTCATCAAGGTTCCATTTCTCGTTTGATTTGAAACATCCATTTGTTGCAATGTCTGATTTGGAGCGTACAACTCTGTATATTCATTTCTGGAAATGGTTAAATGAAGGGTTGCTTGTTAGACACAACACAAAGTACATCATTTAGTAATTATTAAATATACAGATTTAATTTTATATGTGTATATTTGTATAAATTTGTCTTTTTATTGTTATTTTGTTAGGAATGGCAAAGAAGAGCGATACAAAAAGAACAAGTCTGTCTTACAAATGTGGTTTCATTTTGGAATTGTCACAGTCCAAAACAAGAACTGGTTCTATAGTCTTGCATACAAAAATCAATTGTTTGATGACTCGGTAAGCTTTGCATTATTTATTTCATTATACAGTTGACATGTTCTGTATAAATGAACTTTTTATATATTATTAATTGTGTTTTATATTTTTACTGTTTCTCTATAGATTTTTTGTGTTGATTCATGCATAACAACTTTTACTGTTTTGATAAAACTGAGTTTGTGTGTTTGTGGGTTATTGGACTGTATAATCATTATTTTTACATTGTCTTATTGTTGTGTTGATTCATGTCTTATACTGGTTGCTTATAAAATTGTGGTTGTATAAATGTATAATGTTCCCTTAAACATACACATTTGCTCACACTTATATAATTTATATCTTCTTATTTTTACAACACGTAGATGTCATTTTGTATTACATACGCAAAAGAGCCAAGTACTCCGACATCAATGCATTCAGTTTTATCACTGTCGATTGCAATTTCAGTAATTTGATTACCAATGTCTGGGATGCTTATTATAATTTTGAAAGTAATATTAACAAAGAAAGTACAGAGGAGTCGATTAATGAGTATATTAATGGATACAGAATGCATGTTGTTAGACCTTGGCATACATTTGATAACATCCTCATTCCTGTTAACGTCAAGGAGATCTTTATTGCATTTTGATCGTTGTGTCTATTAATGATAGATCTATACAGATCTATGATTCTCTTAGGGGTGGTGCACTACACGATTCGTCAGTTGAGAATGAGATCAAGAAATATGCACAACTTATTCCCATGTATTTATCTAAGTCTGATTTTTATGGGAAGAAAGACATTGACATATCTTCACACCCAAAGTACAAGTCCCACTCTGAATGTGACTTTTTTGAAATGATTTATGTCAATGATATACCACAACAAGATGCAGGAAGACTGTAAGTTTTATTATGGTTATTTTTATTCAAATAGTTATTGTTAATTTTATACTGACCATAAAATTGGATGTGTTTTATTTTCAGCGATTGTGGACTATATGTTGCTGCTTATGCAGACCATATCAGTAATGGAAATGGGGTTCCAAATTCATTCGATTCAGAGTTCACACGTATTCAATATGCTTCTTTATTGTGGAACTATGGGGTACAAAAGATCCAAGCCGATGCCACTCCCGACAATGAGGCACCAGAAAGGCCAATTAGAATTCATAGGGATTGCGATAGTAGTGAAAAGATCACAATTAATTAGAACGGTACTAAATTTCTGATTATTTTTTTTGAATATGCAAATGACATGCATAACAACCTTTACTGTTTTGACTTCAAGTTTTGAACTTTCAATTTTTTTATTGTAATATACTCATTTGATCGATTAAGTCTTTACTTACTTGTTTTTGTTAATTTCATTATATATGCAGTTTAACACTTTAATAATTATACAAACTAAATTATACAATGTATATTTATACATTAACTGTATAAATCTATGTGTATCTTTTATGTTGTGTAATATGTATACACTTATTGCTGTGTCAAGTAAAAAAAGGAAAGATAAAAGTTACATTTATACATATCACAATGATAAACTAAAGTTTGTTTGTGGGTCATTGGACTATATAATCATGTTTTATATTGAGTGTATAAATATACATTTGTTAGGATTATACAATTGTTCATAAAGTTTAACTATACAAATCAACTTATACAATATTTGTTTATACACTAACAATATAAATCTAAGAGTACATTTATGTTGAATATATACATCTACATTGTTAGGCTTAT
>NW_026030557.1:19745-21390 GCF_019186545.1 Solanum stenotomum
CAAGTCTTTGCCATAGTATAAAACACAAGACTTAGCTCATTTGATGCCTTCCTAAATTTCTTCTCTACATTACACCACAAGTGCCACATACAAGCATAATGTGGCACGTTTTTATACACTTTTGTGATTGCCTTTATGATGCTCTCATTTCTATCGGAGACTACACACATATTACTCCTTTCCCCATAAGCCTCCCTTAGTTGTACAAAAAACCAAGACCATGCTGCGTCATTTTTTGAATCAATGATACCATAGGCCAGTGGGAAAATATGTCCTACATTTTTATTTACATACAAATTAACATAAAATCAAAAATATACATTCAAAAACACAATAAAACATACCTGCTCTGTCCATTGTGCTTGCAGCCACAAATGTTCCATTATACAGTCCTCTTGGGTGACTTCCATCAACAACTATGACAGGCCTGCAATGATCAAAGCCTTGTATACAATTATTCAATGCAACAAAAAGATACAAGAACTCATTTTTTTTTGTTTTCTTTAGACGTATATGCGAGCCTGGATATGTAATATTCATCATCTACAAGTATGCTGGAAGTTTGCTGTAAGATGCAGTTGTGGTGCCCCTCAATGAAATCAGAGCATTTTCTTTAGCCCTCCAAGCCAATGAGTAATTTACATCAACTCTCAAATATATCTTTACATCACTCCGAATATCATAAGGTGTATATTTTCTCTTGTGATCAACAAGCTTAGGCTTAACGATCCCACCAATAAGCTTGTTTGTTGCATGTTTTTGTGAATACATTTTATCCTTCAAAGGACAAATATAATCTGTATTAAATGCTCGGATCCTAAATATTCCAGACTTGTTGATATTTGATGCTTTCATCAACCACTCACATTCATCAGAAATACATTCCAGCGTATAACTACATCAGCAAATACAACACAACATATCAATATACAAATAACTAAAACACCATATACACTAATGTATTTGTTGTATAAACTAGTTACCTGATTGCATTTGACCTCACAGTTCTATATTGAAATTTATTTTCAATTGCATAATTTTCCATCACAGATTTCAAAGTGGCTTTGTTCTTATACACTTGGTCAATCTCCACGTACTTATTACAAGGATCTGAAATGACTCCATCGCAGCTCCCTGACCCCAAGACACAAAGCGGCTCTAACAATTCACCAATTGACAGCTGCATAGTCTCAAAATCAGCAATACCATCATTACAAATTGATGTAACCATATCATTCTCATGATTTGAACTTTCACACAGTTCAGTGATATTGCTACTATTATCCATTTTTCTTATACAAATTGGATACTTGTTGAAGTCATCTGCAGCCTTTTTAAGCATGATATACACTCTAACACCCATGTCGTTGTGAATCAACATTGACGTTTTGTTTTTTTTAACCTTATACTCAATTTTCAGCTTAATCACATTTGTATCAACACCGAGTTGCATTGCAATAACATTATATAACTCCTTATACGATGAACTTTCTTTAAAAATCACCCCCTCAATTGTATAATCAACGTAACAATTGTCATCGTCCCATCTACCGAAATGCATAACCAAAATAGCTAACGAAGCCATTTTCGAAATTTTTGTATAAAAAAAAAAGTTATATATACATTTATACTATTAAGAATTTCA
>NW_026030558.1:0-481 GCF_019186545.1 Solanum stenotomum
GAGGTAATTCTTTTTGTTTTCTACTTTCTTTTTTCTGAATCTTTTTATTTACCCTGAGAAGTTATCGAGGTTTTCTAGTTAATTTATCTGAACAATAGATGATCATGAAAAACATCGTTTAAAGGAAAGTTGTTCTGTTTGTTTCCTTCCCGAGTGAAGTGTCAAATCCATATGGGTTTCAATCATTAGCAATTCTATCATTCAATTGCGTGTTCATGTCTAATCTTAGTTTAGGCTTTAAACACTATTGCAGTATCACCTCTTCTAGGATTCTAATTCCGAGGTTGTTTCTCCAACTTTTAACTGCTAAGATAGCAGACTGCAACTTTGGTCCATGGTTTCCTGTTGTTTCTTCAATCTTTTGATGAAAAACGATCATGAGTCTGTATACAAATATATTTGAACACTGTAACTAGTAACTACAGATTTTTATTTTTGTGAACTTAAAGTGAAGTGTTCAATGTTTGTGTGATGATGTCAT
>NW_026030559.1:0-330 GCF_019186545.1 Solanum stenotomum
ACCTAAACCATAAAACCTAAACCCTAAATCCTAAACCATAAACCCTAAACCCTAAACCCAAAACCCTAAACCTTAAACCCCTTAACCATAAACTAGGAAACCTAAATCATAAACCCTAACCCCTAAGCCCTAATCCTAAACCCTAACCCTAAACCATAAACCACAAACCCTAAACCCTAAACACTAAACCCTAAACCCTAAATCCTAAAGCCTAAACCCTAAACCCTAAAGCCTAAACCCTAAACCCAAAACCCTAAAGCCTAAACCATAAAACCTAAACCCTAAACCCTAAACCTTAAAGTCTAAACCATAAACCCTAAACTCTAAACC
>NW_026030560.1:0-325 GCF_019186545.1 Solanum stenotomum
TTTGAAATTCAGCACCTTAAAGGTGGAGGGTGGCTTTGAATTTGGGAAACTTCAAAGGGCCATAACTCGGGCCTCGGTTGTCCGTTTCAGGCGATTTTTTTTTGAATCCGCGTATTTATTCGAGATCTACGCAACCAAACTGCCTAAAGGCGGTTTGCGCGTGCCGATTTTCCCAAAAACGCCTTTTACTGATTCTTACACGCGCGGAAATATGATGAAAAAAATAAAAGGAAATTCAGACAAAGGCGATGCGTTCCTCATATAGGTCTTGAAAAAATACGAGGTTTCCAAAAAAAAATTGCGTCAAACGGGCGTTCGAGCCGAA
>NW_026030561.1:0-287 GCF_019186545.1 Solanum stenotomum
TAGGGTTTAGGTTTTGGTTTTTAGGGTTTAGGGTTTAGGGTTTATGATTTATTGTTTAGGGTTAGGGTTTAGGGATTTAGGGTTAGGGTTTAAGGGTTATGATTTAGGGTTAGGGTTTAGGGTTATGGTTTAGGGTTTAGGGTTTAGGGGTTTAGGGTTTAGGGA
Organism: Solanum stenotomum; assembly: GCF_019186545.1. Taxonomy (NCBI): domain Eukaryota; kingdom Viridiplantae; phylum Streptophyta; class Magnoliopsida; order Solanales; family Solanaceae; genus Solanum; species Solanum stenotomum. The sequence continues at coordinate 166 of NW_026030561.1, forward strand.
TTTGGAGTTAGGGTTTAGGGGTTAGGTGTTAAGGGTTAGGGTTTAGGGTTTAGGTTTTATGGTTTAGTGTTCAGGGTTTAGGGTTTATGGTTTGTGGTTTAGTGTTTAGGGTTTAGGGTTTA
>NW_026030562.1:0-610 GCF_019186545.1 Solanum stenotomum
TGACTATCTCTCCTTGGGCTCGTTTATCCCTTCTTGACAATATCTCTATAACTGCTCTGTTTGTTTTTGCTGCATTAAGGGATGTTTGTCCCTCCTGTAACTATGATGTGTGTACATCCTAGTTATTTACCAAGGTCTATTACTTGGTTGTCTATGCTTGCATTTCTATTGTTTGATTGCCTCTTTCATTTCTTTTTGATAATGTCAAAGGGGAATATGGACCAAGACAGACAATAAGCCATAAGAGTCGGCACACACTAATAGGCCCACATTAAGGGGGAGACTCCATTACGAGAGGATGCACACTCTAAGGGGGGGAGTTTTGCTTTCACTCTTCAGAGAAGTAAACTGCCTCTGACTCCTTCTGATTGTCATCACCAAGACGGAGGAGATTGTTAGCCCTTAACCTGCCTAATAAGTTCTAATGATGATACTGACTGAATGCTTATTATGCAGGAAAAATGAAAAGGAAGACAACACTAACACACCAAGAAAAGCAGCATTACAACTATGGAAGGAAAGGTCACCTTCACAGAAATACACACAAGGAAAGAGGACAAACGAGGGAAATCAATATTCCTCTAATTGGAGGAAATATACAAGCAAGACC
>NW_026030563.1:0-728 GCF_019186545.1 Solanum stenotomum
AATTTCGTTCCTACTTGCTTGGTACTAAAGTCATCGTGCATACTGACCATTCTGCATTGAGGTATTTGATGGCCAAAAAGGATGCAAAACCACGATTGATTAGATGGGTATTGTTGCTGCAAGAGTTTGATTTTGTGGTAAAAGATAGAAAGGGAACCGAAAATCAAGTTGCCGACCACTTGTCCAGATTAGAGGAAGAGGCCATGCTAAAGCTTGGAGATAGGGCTGAAATTAATGATGCTTTTCCAGATGAACAGGTATTGGCTGCTTCTAATGATTTAATTCCTTGGTTCGCAGACTTTGCTAATTATTTGGCAAGCGATATTGTGCCACCCGATTCGTCTTTTCACCAAAGAAAGAAATTTATGCATGATGTGAAGAAATTCTTTTGGGATGAACCTTATTTGTATCGTAGTTGTGCTGATGGGATTATTCGTCGCTGTGTGCCTGAGGTTGAAATGCTGAGTGTACTTGAAGCATGCCATTCATCACCCGTTGGTGGGCATCATAGTGGTATTCGGACTGCACATAAGATCTTGCAGTGTGGATACTATTGGCCTACCATCCACCAAGATGCTCATGATTTTGCCAAGTCTTGTGATCGGTGCCAAAGAGATGGGGTGATTTCAAAGAGGCAAGAGCTCCCTATGAATCCCATATTGGTGATCGAATTGTTTGATGTATGGGGCATTGATTTCAAGGGCCCATTTGTGAGTTCATATGGGATG
>NW_026030564.1:0-1194 GCF_019186545.1 Solanum stenotomum
AGAAATTTAGAAGCACCAACCTTATCTTCAACTTTGATGAAAGAGCAAAATAGTCTTGTATCAACTTTTTTACATGTTGAGCTTCCTCAGAAAAGTTCTTAAATTAGTTAAATATAAACTTCATATCCAAGAATATTAGTTTATATATATATATATATTCTCAAGTTTTAATAAGTTCAAGTTTCAATTCAAGTTCATTTATAATTTCTAAACTTAATTAGTTATATATTCAAGCTAATTAGTTCCAAGTTCAAGTTATAATTTCAAGTTCATATTCCTAATTAAGTTCAATTTATAGTAAATTCAAGTTATAATTAATTATAAGTTCTAATTAAGTTGTAATTCAAATCCCTAAAATTCTAAAGTCAAACTAGCTAACTAGTGTCCCAACTTCAAACTATTAAATTAGTCCTAAAATATCAAATATAATTCAAACTATTAGTCCTAAATTCCAAATTCAAATTAGTCTTAAAATCACAAATTGAAAGTACTCCTAGAATTCAAAAATCAAACTATAGTGCTAAAATCCCAAATTCAAACTATTAGTATTCCTAAAATCTCAATAATAATTCAAACTAGTCCTAAATTCAAAATTCAAACTAATCTTATAATCACAAATTCAAACAAGCCCTAAAATCCCAAAATCTAACTAGTACTAAAATCCTAAATTCAAATTAGCTAGCTATTCCTAATCCCAAATTCAAACTATTAGTCCTAAAATCTCAATAATAATTCAAACTAACTCAAATAATACCCAAGTTCAAACAACTCCTTAAATACCCTAATTCAATCTAATCTTACAATTCCAAAATCAAACTAATTAACTTAAGAAATACCGAATTTCAAACAAATCTTAAGATAACCTAATTCAAACTAACCCTAACATTAAAATTTTCAATTCACAATCAACAAACACAAACTAACAATCAAATAATACCTAATTCAAACTAACAATCAAAAACCCTAAATCATTCACTTACTAACTAACAATCAATAAAACTAAGTATATTAGTACTCTAATTTTGAGATACTTCAACTAAATAGAAACAAAAGTAATCTATTATGGAGGTTCTAAAAATTCACCTTCGCTAAGAAGGTTGGGGATGGAGGTGCTGGTCGAGATGGAGGCGGCGCCGGTCGGGATGGAGGCGCACGACCTCTTGCTAGCCGCGACGTCCTCTGCTGCTGCGACGT
>NW_026030565.1:0-588 GCF_019186545.1 Solanum stenotomum
TACATCAAGACACAAGAGTTTTAGTAAAACCACACAAATCTGAAATTTTCAGCATGACAGAATTTAAAGCTAACTAAAAAAAAAATCATCTAGAAATATTCTGAAGGTATTAAATTCCAAATTTTGGATATGTTAGAGATCGAGAAGTCTAGTTTCTGAAAAATCAAACCGTTCTTGATTTCGATTTTTCTACAATGAGATATGAATTTTCTACGACAAACGTGTCAAGCTGTAGAAAGGGTGACGAAAATCAGAAAAAGGGAGGAAAACTACCTTGAATTAAGCCCCTTTCGTCACAGGCTCGTAGCTCACAATCTGCAATTGAAGACAAAATTATGGATACTATGTGTCTATTTATAGATGTCATGTGGTGGGAATAAAATCTCTCTCCTAGTCCAATTACAATTCCTTTTTTGCTAGGACAATGAAAAAGGATATGAATTTGAAATTAAGTGGGACTACAATTCCTAGTTCAACTATATTTTGAATTTAAATGGCATCATAAAATCCCTCTCCTAGACTAATAGCAATTTCTTTTTGGCTATGCTAAAGTAATTGGCGGAAATATAGTCCTAGTCAAATTGGTTT
>NW_026030566.1:0-569 GCF_019186545.1 Solanum stenotomum
AGCCGTTGAGTGTTTGAAAAAAGAATTTAAAATGAAAGATCTTGGAAAGACAAAATTTTGTCTTGGCCTTCAGATTGAACATTTGAAAAGTGGAATATTTATCCATCAATCAACATATACTGAAAAGGTTTTGAAGCGATTTTACATGGATAAATCACACCCATTGAGTACCCCGATGGTTGTGAGATCTCTCGATATAAATAAAGATCCATTCCGACCTCAAGAAAAGGATGAAGAGATTCTTGGGGATGAAACACCATATCTTAGTACTATTTGGGCACTAATGTACCTAGCCAACAATACCCGGCTAGATATTTGTTTCGCAGTAAGTTTATTGGTGAGATTCAGCTCATGTCCAACAAGAAGACATTGGAAAGGTGTTAAGCATATATTCAGATATCTTCAAGGAACAATTGATATGGGATTGTTGTATTCTAATGCATCCAAGTCAGAATTGATCGGTTATGCAGATGCTGGTTATTTGTCTGATCCACATAAAGCTCGATCTCAGACAGGCTATTTATTCACATATGGAGGTACGACTATATCATGGCGTTCGATGAAGCAAA
>NW_026030567.1:0-227 GCF_019186545.1 Solanum stenotomum
GCATGTTATGGAAATATTACAAGAAAAGCGTACAAATATACAAATACAAAAACAATTAAAGCAAAATGAGACTGGTTTTTGTAAGAATATATATACAACACAAAGCTATGATCAAGGTACACAAAATAAGAAATATAGAAGAAAATATCAAAATAACCAAGACTACAGACCAAAGAAAAAATATTATCTACGAAAATCCACGGCAAAAAAGCCTTACTTAAATAAAG
>NW_026030568.1:0-520 GCF_019186545.1 Solanum stenotomum
TGCTTTTTTGAAGTTTTAAGTTTAAAACAACAAAGAATTACTCTTATACACTCTACTTATTTAACAGAACTATTCAAGCATATTTCTATTCCCAACAACAACTACACCAAACTCGGTCCCAAACAAGTTAGGGTCGGCTAAATACTCAATCTACACTCTGCTAACAAAAGAGAACTAATGCTATTTATCTCTATTTCCACTTAATCTTGGGAGTCATCTCAATATAACAAACATATCTATCCAGGTTCTATAAAAGCATAATGATCGCTATGATCTCTAAACTAGCAAGCTAAGCTCTACTGAGCCTTTTGTTTCAGAAAGGGTAATAATGTTGCTTAAATGTGATTATAGAAAAGAATATATACAGTAAACATCAGTAGGATATAGGCAATTCTTAGGTTCATAACAAATAGATATAAAGGAAGTATTTACCTCTTTAAACTTGACAATGTTTGGATGTCTCAACGATCTTGATTTATAATTTCTCTCTGAACATTCTCATCAATCTGAGACCATAATA
>NW_026030569.1:0-301 GCF_019186545.1 Solanum stenotomum
TACTAAACATAGCAGCTCATGATCCTCAGTTGTGGAACTCAGTAATAGATATATGGAAAGGAATAGTAATAGCAGATTACATACATCATTATAGTGAGACAGATGCAGAAACTATGTATAGATACATGGAAACCTTTTTAGGAGAATCAATCAAAGGAATGTGGGAAGCATACAAGGTAACCTACCCTCAAGAATTCCAAGAACTAGTAAATATGGGACCAAATCCATATAATTTCACTAATAAAATACACAGCCTAATAACAGGAGAAGACTCTAATAGTGGATTGGTAGTATTACAAAA
>NW_026030570.1:0-209 GCF_019186545.1 Solanum stenotomum
TTTGAACTTCAACTTAGAACTTGAACTTCAACTTGAACTTGAACTTAGAACTTGAACTTGAACTTGAACTTAGAACTTGAACTTGAAATTAGAACTTGAACTTAGAAATTGAACTTGAACTTTGAATTTGAACTTGACCTTAGAATTTGAACTTGAACTTAGAACTTGAACTTGAAATTTGATGAACTTGAACTTAGAACTTGAACTTG
>NW_026030571.1:0-202 GCF_019186545.1 Solanum stenotomum
TATTAAGTATTTTGTAGATTATAGTAATATTTTTCTCTTGCAATTGCTAGGTGCTATTATTGCTTATTTTACTAAGCAGGGTAACCACATACCTACAAATCTACTGCTTTGGACTTGGATGGTGGCTCTCCATTCTATGCTAATACTGCATCTTTAATTGATGATACAGTAAGTTGTTTAGCGACTCAACAAGTGGAGTTCC
>NW_026030572.1:0-574 GCF_019186545.1 Solanum stenotomum
CTCCGTAAAAAACCTTAAAAACGTTTAATAACCCTAATCATAAAAATAATAATCCTAAAAAAATCATAAAACCTAAAAAAAACCTTAACCTAAAAACCGAAATCCTAAACCCTAAACCTTAAACCATAGTACCTTAGGGCCTAAACCCTTAACCCTAAACCTTTGGCCAACCCTAAACATAAAGAAACTATAAAAAAAAACCCTTAAAACCTTATAAAACCTTAAACCTAAAAAAACCCTTAAGAAAATCATAAGCCCTTATAAACCTGAAAAAAACTCAATCAAAATCTTTAAACCTAAAACCCTAAGCCCTAATCCTAATACCCAAGATACTACCCAAAACCCTAAACCCTAAAAACATTAATAAAAAAAAAACCTCTTTTAGAACCCCTAAAAAATCGTAAACCTAAAAAATCTAAGAAACACAAAGCCCTACACCATAATTTACCTTAAAAATAATTTAAAAGAAACCCTAAACCCTAAAACCAAATAAATCTTAATTCCCAAGATACTAAACCCTTAACCCTACACAGTCTAAAAAAAAATCTCTTTTAGAACCCCCTTAAAAACCGTA
>NW_026030573.1:0-1050 GCF_019186545.1 Solanum stenotomum
CGAGAGCTATGTGAAGAAGCCATCGCCTCTGTCTGAATTTCCTTTTATTTTTTTGTCATATTTCGACGCGCGTAAGAATCAGTAAAAGGCGTTTTTGGGAAAATCGGCACGCGCAAACCGCCTTAATGAAGTTTGGTTGCGTAGATCTCGAAAAAATATGCGGATTCAACAAAAATATCGTCTGAAACGGACACCCGAGGCCCGAGTTATGGCCGTTTGAAGTTTCCTAAATTCAAAGCCACCTTCCACCTTTGAGATGCTGAATTTCAATTGGCCGTAACTTTCGGCTCGAACGTCCGTTTGACGCAATCTTTGTTTTGAAACCTCGTATTTTTTTGAGACCTATATGAAGAACCCATCGCCTTTGTCTGAATTTCCTTTTATTTTTTTCGTCATATTTCGACGCGCATAAGAATCAGTAAAAGGCGTTTTTTGGAAAATTGACACGCGCAAACCGCCTTTATACATTTTGGTTGCGTAGATCTCGAAAAAATACGCGGATTCAAAAAAAAATCGCCTGAAACGGACACCCGAGGCCCGAGTTATGGCCGTTTGAAGTTTCCTAAATTCAAAGCCACCTTCCACCTTTAAGATGCTGAATTTCAAATGGCCGTAACTTTCGGCTCGAACGTCCGTTTGACGCAACCTTTTTGTTGAAACCTCGTATTTTATCGAGAGCTATGTGAAGAACCCATCTCCTTTGTCTGAGTTTCCTTTTATTTTTTTCGTCATATTTCAACGCGCGTAAGAATAAGTAAAAGGCGTTTTAGGGAAAATCGGCATGCGCAAACCGCCTTCAGGCATTTTGGTTGCGTAGATCTCAAAAAAATACGCGGATTCAAAAAAAATCGCCTGAAACGGACACCCGAGGCCCGAGTTATGGCCGTTTGAAGTTTCCTAAATTCAGAGCCACCTTCCACCTTTAAGATGCTGAATTTCAAATGGCCGTAACTTTCGGCTCGAACGTCCGTTTGACGCAATCTTTTTTTTGAAACCTCGTATTTTTTTGAGAGCTATGTGAACAACCCATCGCCTTTGTCTGAATTTCCT
>NW_026030574.1:0-1355 GCF_019186545.1 Solanum stenotomum
CCTCTGTTAGTCATAAGGGTATATTTAGCCCGAAAGTATAACTAGAGGTATATTTAAACTATTTCCTATAGTACAAGGGTATATTTGACCCTTTGCCGTTTATTATATCGTGAAAATGCAGCATTCTACCCTTGTTAACTCTTCTAATTGTATTTTCTCTCCGATCCATTTCCATGTTATTCGAGATGCCTCTTTAAGGAACTATAATACTTTTTATACAGACATAAACTAGGATTTACGTTTAGAGTAGCTTCCAAGCTGAAATCGAATACTTTTTGTAGAGTTTTAACTCGAATTAAACACATCTTATAGAGTGCCACAAAATTTCAATGTCTACGGCATTATCAAACCCGTCTTTTGGATGGCTTTTGAAACAAACCTAGAAATGACATCATCTACTTATTCTTAGGGTTGTTCAAAATTAATCAACGTTTACAAAGTATTTAAAATGTAATCACTTTAAAGAAAATACGGAGGCAAAACACACAAGATATATATTTGCTAAAATGATGATAATTACAAATTTTGAATATATTACAAAGGTTGGTTATTTTCATAATTAACGACAGCCTTGTAGATGATTGGTGTTGAAATTAGCCTTAAATTAACAAACTAGTATTAGACCGATTGTTCGTCACGATGAATATGAAGACAATGGCTAGAAGCTCGGATCATGTGAAGAGCTAAAGAACAAGCTTGGGAGTGATGATGCGCGTGGAATAGACTGCTTTATTGTCGTTACTCGTAGTTTGAGGATGTACACATAAGAAGAACTATCTAGGTTTTGTTGTTTGGTGACTACAAGTATATTCGAATCGAGATGTTTTGATGGTTATAAATATTCAAATAATATGAGAAATATACAATAAATTTCTAAATACACTTGATGATAATAATATGAAGTAGTTTTGAAAATTTTTACTACTTGATCCAAAATGAATAATAGTATCACAACAAGTAGTATTATAAAAGGCCGTTTTGGGATAGGGCACTGGTAAAACACCTTGAAGCACAGATGTAGGACTTAGTTATGTAAGACTTATTCCTTAAGCGTCTGATTGTCCGTCTTAAACACAACTAACGCTCCATTCCTTGAGGCTTACGCCTTATCCCATGCTATTACTTATCTCGTCTTACGCACCTGTCTTTTAGAAATACTGAATTCACAACACATTAAAAATATTAATGTCTCCCATTATGTGCCGTCTTTTAGGACACTGAATTCACAACCCATTAAGAATATCTTTAGGTTGGCTTTGCCAATTATTCGAGCAAAAATGAAACTAAACTACATTGTTGCGTAATTATAAACGAAAAAATAATAATCATGTGGAGTTGACATAATGTTATAAACA
>NW_026030575.1:0-674 GCF_019186545.1 Solanum stenotomum
GAAAAAAATAAAAGGAAATTCAGACAATGGAGGTGGGTTCTTCAAATAGATCTCGAAAAAATACGAGGTTTCAAAAGAAAGATTGCGTTAAACGGACGTTCGAGCCGAAAGTTACGGCCGTTTGAAATTCAGCATCTTAAAGGTGGAAGGTGGCTTTGAATTTATGAAACTTCAAACGGCCATAACTCGGGCCTCGGATATCCGTTTTAGGCTATTTTTTTTTTAATCCACTTATTTTTTCTAGATCTATTCAACCAAACAGCCTAAAGGCGGTTTGCGCGTGCCGATTTTCCCGAAAACGCCTTTTACTAATTCTTATACGCGTCGAAATATGATGAAAAAAATAAAAGGAAATTCAGACAAAGGCGATGGGCTCTTCAAATAGATCTCGAAAAAATACGAGGTTTCAAAAAAAAGATTGCGTCAAACGGACGTTCAAGCCGAAAGTTACGGCCATTTGAAATTCAACATCTTAAAGGTTGAAGGTGCCTTTGAATTTATGAAATTTCAAACGGCCATAACTCGGGCCCCGGGTGTCCGTTTCAGGCGATTTTTTTTTGAGTCCGCATATTTTTTCGAGATCTACGCAACCAAATAGACTAAAGGAGGTTTGCGCGTGCCGATTTTCCCAAAAACACATTTTACCGATTCTTACGCGAGCAGAAATATGATGA
>NW_026030576.1:0-995 GCF_019186545.1 Solanum stenotomum
CTTTCATTTACCATTTTTTTCATACATGCTCCTAGGTATTATACCTATGTTTCCTAGTTGTTTCCAACACTCCAAGGTACTTCTAAAAGTCAAGTAAAACTACAATTCAAGTGAAGTTAGTTTCCAAGTCAAGTGAAGTCAAGCTTAGAAGTAAGTAAGTCAAAACAAGTCTTTAAGGTTTTCCAAGAGTCTTCACTGAACGTTTTAACTTCATTCTAAGGCTCAAGTTCCAAGTTAAGTATTGAGTTTCAAGTCAAGTCAAAAGTTAAGAGTTTCATGTTAAGTTAAGAGTTTCACATCAAGCCAAGAGTTCAAGTAAAGTAAAGAGTTAAAGTTGAGTTCTTTTCTCAAGGTTATTAGGGAACTATGTATTCCCAAAAAAAAAAAGGTTTTAAAGAAATGTCTTTACATCTAAACAAGGTTGGAAACTGAGATTTCCAAAGAGCTTTCGGGCTAGTTTTTGAGTAATTATCTCATATCAGCAGGAAGAAATATTTTTTAAAAACATAAGAGCCAGTACATTTTTGGGAGTAGTATCGAGCACCGAATTGGGGGAACGTTCAAAGAACCCACAGCCCCCATAGAACCATGTTAGCCACCATGGGTAGAAAAGGATCATACTTTTTAGATGAATCCTTTTCAGACTAGACTAGTGGATCCATTAGGCAGTTCAGGTCTTATACCTTTGGCCGGGTATAAGATGCTCTGGCAGCGTGAGGTCGATCGCTGTATCATCACTATAGCTCTTATGTGATGGTTGTCGGTTAGAGAAACTCCCACAGCAGTTATTGTATTTTCATACACAGAGATTATTGTATTTATATATATATCAGTTCATTGTATTTCTATATACATTTCAGGCTTATTGTATCTTTGTATACACACAGAGTTTATAGCATGTTTTAAACAGTCTTTCTTTATATCGCACTTGTTTTAAATTGCCTTATATTGAAGAAGTCAGTCATGCTGAGTTGAGTTGAGCCAGGTAAGCTATT
>NW_026030577.1:0-12600 GCF_019186545.1 Solanum stenotomum
ACACAAACAAGAGGAAATTAATGAAGAGTAAATGAAAAAATTGGTCAAGAATTATTAAAACAAGCCCTACTTTTGAATTTTCAATACAATTGAGAAAATGGACTACTTGAAAACTTCAAAAAAAATTACTGCATTTTCTTCTACTTTTTTTACCCTAAATGTTTGGTTCAATTTACAGACATTTGAATTCATAAATTATGGGATGACCTTATTAATTCATGCAAATTTATTTGATTAATTTACAAATTGTACACGTCAAAAAAATCAGCGGGTGTGTGTAATGTCATTTTCTAAATTTATTTTCTTAGTTCTAATATGGTTTGAGTTAAGTTTTACATTTTCATAATTTTTTAAGTTTTACATTTTCATAATACCATTTCTTAGTACTTCTTTTAATAAACTAGTGTGAATGAGTAAATAGTGGATGATTAATAATACTAAAAATATTAAAATGAAATGTTTTAGAATTTAGCCCAAAAATTATAAATATGTAACTCTAAATCGGATAAAATTTACTCTAATTAGTTTTAAAAAGAGGTACAACAAAATAAATGCCATAATAGAATATTGCAAAAATTAACTGTACATTGTAAATTATATATTTTATTTGATTATTTGTATAATACGTAAAGTGCTATTAGTTTATACTATCTTAACTTATGATGTATTTACGTGGACTTTAACTGAAGATTACATATAAGAATTTCTATGCATATTTTCATTCATTATATACACTATTGTTTTATGCGTATTAAATAATTTTAAATTTTAAAATTATTATTAATTATTAAAAATTCAAAAAATTAAATAATGAAAGAATCAAAGGAATAGAACGAAAGAGAGCATAAATAAATAAAGTTCTAAATCAAAAGAAAATTATATACTTATCAATAAGGAAAGGGAAGTTATAGTTAACATTCTGGAGTCAAGTGACAAAACAATAAAAAGTCTGAATTTTATTGATTTTAAATTAATATAGCGACATTAGGTGATAGCATTTAGTTGTGAATCTATATATTTGTATGTATTTAAAAAATTAATTTAGAAAAACATAAAAAATGCTTTAAAAATATTAATTTTGACGAACTCATATCTGTTTTAGTTTGCTTGTGATAAACTAGGTATATATTTTTTTTTTGAACAGTGGTATTATCTACGTTATGGTAAACAAAGAGTAATTACATGTTTGGCAAAGAGCCTAAACATACTTATTTTTAAAAATACTTTTAATAAAATAGCTTTTCAGAAAAATGCTTTTGAAAAAATAATAATATTTGTATTTGACTAAATTTATTCGAAAATTATTTTTGTTTGTTTGGTTGATATTTTTTTAAAAGTATATTTGTGAGACAAATTACAAAAAAAAATATGTATCAATATACTTTTAATATTAAAATTATTTTACAGAGACAAATTATTTTGAATATCTATTATAAAATAATAATTTTATTTAAAATTAAATTTTTTATTTAAATAAAAAGTACATATCCTAAATTTTGATGAATATTATACATAGATTAATCAAATAAAATATTTTATATTGATATAATATCATCATGCTGATTTTATATAATAAGAAATATCAAATAAAATAAATTAAGGAGTTATTCTACTTATTAAATCATAAAATAAAAAAAAAAACATAAAAAATAATAATAAAGATTTTTTTAATGTCTAATGAAGGATACGTACAATTCTAAAATGAAACTAAATTAAACATATGAGATATGTTAATTAAATTAACAAGGGATATATTGATAAATATGTGTAAATGATTGGAATACTTTTATCTTGATTTTGTTTTTTGCTTATGCTTTTGAATTTTTTAAGAAGGAGAAACTTTTAAGTTATTCCCAATCACAAAAAAATAAATTTTCTTCTCCTTAACAGTAGTTTTACAGATTCAATTTTTATTTTTATTTTTTAAAAAAGAAGTAATTTTGACTTTTAAGCGCTTGGCCAAACAAATTCTAAATCAAATGACAAACTAATACAAAAACCTTCTACAAATGTAAATATTGTAATTGTTGAAATAGTGAATAAATACAAATACAATAAGAAATGAGAAATAAAAAATATATTGGATGATTATACATGATATACAATCTACATACATGTGTTTCATTCTCCTCTTAGACTTTAACTAAAAGATGCTTTAATCAAAACTACGACTATCAATGTTAAAAATGTAAGATGAAATTAGTTAAAAAGGAAAGAGAACAAAGGATAAATAAAAATAATAAATAAGTACAAAAAAAGAAATATAAAATTCGCATTTTAAATTGCATTCAGTACAAAGATTTTGCTTGCATTTTTGTATCATTATAATAGTTGTTTAATTTTAATTTTAAGTTATAGATATATTTTCAAATTATGTGAACTTACATATAATTTTTAGAATTTATAGTTAATGCTTTTTTAAGTTGAAATATATTTTCCTAGGATAAGTCAAGTTGAATTTATAGATAAAGTTTTTTGTAGAATTCGATCCATAGAATTTTCGAATGGTCGATGTGTTGAATCAATCAGAATTAAGTTTTCTTTATTTCCACTTAAAATGCTCAAGATAATCACGTGAAGCAACTAACTCCAAAAAAAAAATTAAAAATTTATCGACTTGTAATTTATGGTTATTAATGGATCAAACTATGCTATACATATTTATAAATAAAAGTTGATTTATGTGTCAATATTTATTTTTCATGAAATGATTAACTATTCATGTTATTAGATTCCATCCGGAAGCAATTCAATTAATTATATTGTTTTTTTTTTGAATTATTAGTCCATTTTAAATGTAGTCTACAATGATCATTAAAATTGAGCTATATATTCTTATTCAGTTCTTCGATCATAAAATACAATACAATTAAAATATAAAATATTAGATGATGATCTAATTATTATTGAGCATCCATGACCCATTTAATTCTAGATAGGTAATTCAAGTTAGATTTGATGCTCCTTAGAACTTAAAATTTCATGATAAATTATGTCATATTTGATACACTAATTTAAATGATACAAGTGTATACTATATATTCGAGTATAAATATAACACAATTATTTTCTTTAAAATTATCCGCACATTGTGTGGGTACGTATACTAGTATATATATATATGATATGATTCAATCAAATTTATCATTAAAAATGGAGAGAGACCCCAAATACCCCTGACATCAACTATTTGACTCAAAAATAGCCTTATTTCTTACTGCTCACACTCATAAGGTTGATGAAGGGCAATATTGTACCAATTCTCACAATTTAAAGGCTTAGGCCCTTCTCCTTTAAATTAATTTTACATTAATTAATATATGAACCCATATGAATGACCTAATTTTGGGTTACATAGTAAATTAAAAATAAAAATATTAGTCATCTCTACTCTCTACACTTCCCTCCCTACCCCGTCACTTCCCCTCTCTTCCACTTTTTTTTCTTCTTGGATCTTGTCCACCATTTTTTTTTCCAACTTATGACAAAACAAGGGAGGAAAAAGGAGGAAAATAATGACAACATTCATATAGAAATAATTAGTTCAATAGAAGATGATTTAATTAAGCAACTATGCATGTATACTACATTATGCTTTTTTCTTGTGTGTATCCAAAATTCAAAAGAAAAAAATGAAAATGATATTTTCTCCTATCCCCACCCCACCCCACCCACAATGANTGTATGTATTTAAAAAATTAATTTAGAAAAACATAAAAAATGCTTTAAAAATATTTTGTCCTATCCCCACCCCACCCACAATGATAATAATACAAAGTAAAAGAATATGAACATGTAAGTTCATTTCAAGTTTGAGTCCCTAATATACTAATTAAGAGTAAGAGATTAAAAAGAGAATAAAAAGAGGAATGAACAAGACTATTGGATAATTGATAGAAAAATTTATGTTAATAGAAAAAAACTTTTTTAGAAGGGCAATCAGACCAAACGAGTATGGATCTTAGTTGGATCATGTTTCTCTAAATTGCACACTCAAGTGTACATGGTCGCAGAAAAAAGTCTCTTTCTGAACCAGATTGTCGAACCTAAAGGACTTACGATCAATTTATATGAATTCTATTAATTCGACTATTCAAAGAAAGTATTCAGAAGCAACTTAGTTTTCCTCTACTGTTTGCATTGATTTCAAGAATTTGTGGGTCTTTCGAGATAATAATTTACACGTGAGTTTAGGTCTACCCCATCCCCCTTTAACATCTTCACTCACCACAGTTTCACACCTACCCACAAGTGCATCCATAGGCCGATGAGGACATGAGCATCTATAGGCCGACAGAGGACATGACCAAACCTCATGTGACCTTCTTTCATTTAATCATCAATGTGTGCTACTTGTCTATTACATAAGACAATTGCAGTTTTTCATTTCAACCATCGGACGTTAATTCTTGAGTAACATCTCCATTCAGCATTCCATTCTCTTGGAATAATTAGCCTATATATTTGAATTATTTGCATTTTGGCACTGCAATTCCCTTTAGGCTTAATTTCTCCCTTCTCATGTTAACTAAACTTGGATGGATGGCAATCAGTCTTAGTTCTACTTATCCTAAATCACTTACCCTCTAAGGTGCTTCTCCACAACTCGAGAAAACAACACACATTATGGGATCTCACAGTGTGTTATGTTGGTTAGCTCATTCATAGCTATTGTAAATAAAGGGCTTTTTTTGATCCCTGATGTAAACCCACTATTATGGGAAAGTCCTGTGTATCTCTTATTATTGTTTCCATAGAATGGATGCATCCACTAGTAATCACTGGACCAAGTCCCTCGATAGAATAATAGTGTAGAAAATAAATAACTCAAGCTAAATAAGACAGAAGAGATTTTACGTGGAAACCCTCTTGCTCAAGGGAGGAGAAACCCACGACCTGTCCTCACAGGATCTCCATCCAAACTCCATTTCACTCAAACGGAGCAAAGTTTGAGATTACAAACTCTTCCAACCTAGAAATTAAAATACTTTAATCCCCCCCCCCCCTTACTACAACAATTGTACTACAAAGGAAACTAAACAATAACTCTATTGTCCATTGAACGAACTAACTGTAGTTGATCTAGACTTTATGAATCCAACAAGGGTAACTCTAGCCACCAACTACAAATCTCAAAGATATAAACATAAACAAGCAGCAACTCTGCTGCACCCACACACCAACTAACTCTAGTTTACACTCCTAGGCAACTTATCTATCCAAGAGAACATAAAAACAATGATGTAAAGAGGCTTGACTAAACATAGATGATTCGACTAACTAACTCTAGTTAATACGACTAAAACTAGAGACTTAGACAAGCAACCGATCTACTATCCTTTATAACTTAGGAGTAGATTTACAATATAAGAACATAAGACACAAAGCTCAAAATACAACAAAAGACGCTTCAGCACTCCATCAGGTCCCTTGTTGAGTGTGGGCAGTGTTCTTCCTTGAAGATGACTTTTTCTTTGTAAGCTTATGAATTTTCATAATTCAAGACTTTGTTTCCCAAAACTTGAGTTGCGTCTTTGGAGAAGAGGCTAATATAATATTGACACAAACCCTTGGAGAAAACCCATTGGTTGAGAGCCTGTTACTCTAAAAAGTCATGCACCAACAACATCAGATTTAACATCTTTTAGACAACTGTCTTTTGTCTTTTTCATATACGCATTCTTTCCTCGACCAGGTCCCTTGTTAGGTTCAAAAGTTTGTTAAATCATCAAATCTTCAAATCAGCTTAAAATAACAATTTTCCCCTTTGATGATGACAAACTAATATCCAACCACTTCAACTTTGGTCCCTTGGTTTCGTCCATTCCCCCTATCATCAGTCCCAATACTAGATGACCGAGTCTTTCCTGGATCTAGTCCCCTGTTAGATACCGAAGTTTGTTAAATCATTGATAATGCTCAAATCACCCTTCAAAACCAATTATAAAGGTGAGTGATCGTAGTCACTAGAAACCCAACAATGAGTCGAGGTCAAATTCCACAAGGAACGGTATATCGTGGAGAATTCTTTATTGAGAGATTCAGATTTCAAATTAGCTCACTTGGAATAGTATGAACAAAATGGGGTGGATGGTACCACAAACTTAATATAAAGTTTTTGTTATCAATTATCGTAGTTAAATTAAGATTTAAACGAAATCAAGAATTAACAAGAAATCTAGGGGTGTGGGGATTGCAAATTAATATTATATAGGAGTAAATGTGTTGCTCTATATTGATATGCATACCTGAATAGGCTAAGCCATCTTCAATGACACAAATCATCTTTCGGTCTCAAAGTATCTATGCATAGAATCTCCTTCCGGTCTCATCTAATGTCAATTATTAACAACTCAATACCCCCCTCTTTCAAGAATAGAGCAAATAAATCTGATCAATAACCTCTCTTTCGAGGAAGTCAAGGGCATCAAACCTTAATTGCTAGTAGTGAACTAATTATCCACTCCAATTAATTTCTTTCAAGCATCAATCGGAGATCTAAAGTAGGAATTAAGTTTGCAACCTTAACCCTTAAGTTAAACCCATGATAATTAGACCAAATTCATGCATGAACAACAAAAAAAATAGAGAATAGCACAATACTCACTACATTAAATTAACACCCAACCCCATTGGAGCACCCCTAGATCTTGGGGTTTTAGCCACCCATCACAAAAAGTAAATAAAGTATCCCTTCCATTAAAACAACCATGAGTAACTTAAAATCAAGAAATTAAGAGTAAACCCACTTCGAATTTACTTCAAATTATCGAATTCAAGATTCAAATTGTAAAACCCCAAGCAGACAAGAAAAAGTGTTCTAAAAAAGTAAAATGTTCTCTCTCAAAACTTTCTCCTGAACTCAGTTGATCAACACTCTGATCAAACTCCCCGAAATTCTATCATTTGGCCTATTTATATTTTTCCAAAATTTGGCCCAAAAATCCACTTCGCAACCAAATCAGTGACATTAGCTGGGCTCACCTAATTCACTCGGTGAATCGCCCTCGTTCCCCAACTCACCTTTGTGATGCTCTAGGCTTCAGGTTCTTGAACCTCAGTTCGGGATCTCGATTGAGTAAGCCTTTCAGTTCGCTGCATCACCGAATACCACCTTAGTTCACCGTTCGAGCATTAAATATTTGCCTTGCACACTGTCGGATTGTGCGATATAGTTCAGGTCCACCTTTTTCATTCGACGTATCACCTTTTCTTCTGGAGTTCGCTGACCCTCTTTGGTAGACAAAATTGCTATGAACTATCAAATTTGGCTAGGTCTTGCTCTATCGGTGATCCACCTTTCATGTTGGGCGATCAACAATGTTCGTTTTGCACTTCTTTTGCGTTATTGGCCATTCTTTCAAGCTTTAGTTCATGCATTGTCCAATTTCCTTCATAGGTGAATATCATCAATATTTGATTAGAAAAGGACAAAGTTAGGCATTGAGGACACCAATTATTGAGCTAAATTGACCTTAAATAAGTTCGAATCTACCACTCATTAACACACCCAACTTAAACTTTTGCTTGTCCTCAAGTAAATCAAGAACACAATAAGCTCAATAAGGGTGTCTACAACAGTACTCAATGAGAGTTAACATGAAAGCACCATGAAAATACTACTCTCAATAGCATGTTACCCTAAATCATGATAAAAAAGCTTCAAACGATTACTAGTTAATCTCAACACAAACTCAAGCTCACTTTAGCTTCTTGTCTAATGCAAGAACATGTTTTAACAAATGCATTCAAGTGCCCTCACATTAAGAACAATTCCATGCTCTCAGAAAGCAAATAAAAAAAAGGTAATAGGAATCAATGCAGCTCTCACTCTCTAAAAAGAGAAATACATGCAAGCTTTGTCCTAGAGGTTTTCCAATATCTTCCAATCATCAGACAACTTGGTTCATGTAATATCTCAAAGGTCTTTTAGGCTTGTAATGGGGTTGAGGGTTAAGGCATGATCAATTTGGACTAGTGACTTACACTCTTTTCAAAGCATTGTTGTAATCATCATCACCGCTTCTCAAGTTCTTTTCCTTCTTTCTCATTTGAGAACTCAAACCTTTACTTTCCACTCAATTTATTTGGAACTCCCATTTATTTCATTCACTTCTCTTTTTCATTTTCATTTTCCCAAGCTATTCTCATAAAATCGACGGTAAATACATACACATTTTATTTTTATTTTTTATAAAGAGGGGTATCCTTTTTTTGTAAAACTTTTAGATTTGAGTTTCCTTTCTTCTTTCTCTGCACTTCACTTGTCTCTCCTTCATCCTTCCTATTCACACCCCGCATAAGTTGTCTATTCAAACATCGCAATGCTTCAAAAAGGATTTTTGGTGAGAAGGTAGAGGTAGTTTTAGCTCAAGAGGCTTGTTTTGGTTGTCAACAAATAGGTTACGCTCAATTGGTGTCAGCATGGATTCACACCCTCACAAGGTAGTCACAAAAGGCTTTATAGAAAATTTGGCTCCCTCGTTGAATTTTCTCCCAAGATCACCCACATTCACCAAGACTCAACCAATTTGACTAACAAGGCAAATTCTAGGGCTCCACATGCATGTTTCAAGTAAAACTTACCAGACATGGAACTTTGAAATACACTCAGCTAGCACATCTCGTAAAGATTAAAAGCATACGTGCGATGTTCATTGCAAGGCTCACATCCAAACGCAACTAGTCAACACAAGATTCAAAGGGATCGTTCAAAAGGTGTAACCACATCATTTCACTCTCGCAACACCAACACTACACATCATGCTCATCATGAATACTCTTTAAGACATTGATATTGAACAAATTCGATTCTCAAATTGTTATCAATGAAAACATCAAGCATTTCACAATTTGGACTCAAGGGGAGTTGCATTAATCAAGAAAGAACAAAATTTGAAGTAAAGAGATACACTTTCCCAAATTAGAAGCACTTTAATATAAACAAAACATTAACTACAAAGGTTCAAAATACGAAATAAACAAAATACAAGCAAAAAGGGGAATATTGGCACGAATGCCCTCACCCCACCAAAAATAAAAAACAGTGTCCTCAATGCAAAATAAATGAAATGTTGGGAGGATGAGATATATGATCCTCCTGACAGGCTACACTTGTGGATCACTCTCATCTGGAGTCTCTGGTGGAGAAACCTCAAGTGGGGCATCTATGCTCGACAATAGGATTAGGGGAGGCGGCAAGGAAGGCTCGGCTTGGGAATTAGTTGACGTCTCAACAATGGGAAGTGTGGGGGAGTCTGAAGTGACTTCATTAGACCCAAAGATCAAGTCTCTCAGAGAGACCTCTCTATGGTAACCTTAATAATGACCTCATCAGTTTTGTGTAGTTGTGTCAGGGTATCAACAATCCCATGCTCATCATCTCTCAACCCCTCCTCATCGGTTTCATCAGTCTCATCAGCTAACTCATCATCCTTAGCATCCACATCTACAACGACCTTAGGTACAAAAGAGGAAGGTGCAACATCAGGCATCTCAGGTGTAGGGGAAGAAACATTTGAAAGGGAAACATTGCCCCAAAGTGTCGAGATGTCCATGGACTGATTTGAACCACCTCAACCTTCAAAGTAGTAACCCTGACCCTAAGGGTGTCCAATCCACTAGAACTGCCCTCAGTCTTCTCCAACACATTTACTCTCGCAGTCAACTCATCCAATCTCAAATTGTGGCCCTCAACCGTATTCTCACACTTGACCACCCGCTTAGTTAGAGAAGCCAAGGCATTCTGGATAGCCTGGTCGATGAGCTTGATAAAGTCTTTCTCAACCCGGGCAGCTCTAACATCCGCTCACTAGGTAAGATTGCCCATCTAATATATATAAGTGCCTGGGTCAAGGGAGGACGAGCAACAGGAGAATGGAGAGGCCTCACACTTGTAGTGGATACAGAAATAGAAGGTGCAGATGTAGCAGCGAAATCAGAAAAACCAACATTAGATGATGGAGTAAGAATACCTACTTGCTCTACAGAAGGAGCAGGAGTGCTGGTCTCCGTTGTCAATGTGGCGGCTTCCTCCGAGCCGCATCATCTCTCAAAAACTCAGCCTTGATCCTACAAATATCACTAGAGGAGACTAGCGTGATCCTAACATTAGTTTTACTCAAAAGGGGAATCCAGCTTTCTCGCAAAGCTGGGTAATGAGCACCAGAAAGGGAAGAGAGGTCTGCTCGGCTCGCAGTAATATATATTTCTTCCACAATTATCTCTCCCACATTTATTTTCTCCCTCCCAATGATGGAACCCACTAACATGACCTTTGGATGCCTGAGTATAGACTCATTTTGGGACGAAATCACATTTCTATTGATAAATCGAAACTAGTACCTCACCACTATGCTCAGGTCGTTCTTTCAATTTTGGCACCTTCAGCCATCCAAGACGGTGCAGACTCATCGAATATTAGAAGGGCTAGCCATTCTTTCAACTAATCCAAAGGTGTGGCCATCTGGGTCTTATATTAGTCAATCAGATTGTTCGAGGTGCCCAATAATTCATTAATCGTAGTGCTATGACATTGCACCATCTTTCCTCGGACTTCTACTTTATCCACTGTCTTCTAAACAATACCTTTCCTCTTCTTTAGTAAAGCCTTTTCATAGGCATCATAGAACTCTCATACCCACTTGGGCTTAAATGGTCGCCTAACTCTTATGAATTGTTTCAGCCTATGGAATTTGATTGTTCTCCATATTTCGGGGTACTCACTCATAACCCCATCAGTAGAAAGTCTGCGCTCCTCCAAAATTGTGCGTTCCATATCCGCCTTGAGCCTATTCAAAGCTATTGGAGCTATAATTGAGAGAACATGTTAAGTAGGGTTGGGGTTTTGTATCAGTGACACCAACTTTGAATAGATGTTACCAAAAAAAATTAAACACTTAATCTCAGTTACAAGGCTCAATCCCATACCCTATATGAAATCGAAACTCAAAATCATCAACGAGAAGTCGAAACACCAAACTTATTACCAAAAATCAAACAAGCAACCGAGGAGTGCTATTGATTGGATCTCTAGTCAATCCAACCTTGATTCCTCATAATATATAAATATTTAAAATGCGCATAAACTATAAAATTGAAGGTCTACGAGTCTAGTTTTCAAGGCACTAAACCATTCATCTATATAACTTTAGAATAGAGAGATATTCACATTGTCATGAGACTACACAAATACACACCTCGAAGCGGATCGCTTAGCTCTAAGTCGGTGGTCTTTATAAAAGACCACCTTCTTTGTTAATTTTCATTAGATACATATGAAATCCCAAAAAAACTCATAATTCAGCTTCCAAATACAACTTGGGTGCTTAGATTCTCAACTCAAAAGTTGAACGGAAGTTGCTCTACGTCGCGAGCTCATCGTTGTAGTATATTTTTCTTGTTGATTCAGGATCGATTTGTTGTTTATTCAAGGAAGAAGAATCTTAATCTTATTATTTTAAACAAATTAGTTTGTGTAATCTTATTGTTATAACCCTCCTTCGTAATTCCATGTCCTAGTATCGTCGTTATAGATTTTCATGCCTTGTGGTGGTGCCTTTGATATTGTGGTTGTTGGCAACTCATGTATCTTATTTAGTTTGCATATTATTGTTGTTTATTAATGATGTTAAGGTTGTGTAGGGAATGGGAGGTTGGTGTGATTCTTATTGGAGTCGCATACGATGGTTATTGGATTGCACAATGTGAAATACGCCTAGTTATGTTGCCTCAAGAGCTTTTTCCTCCTTCGAGATATTGTTGGAATACACTTCTTGTATATTAGCTGGTGTTTATTTGTGTATTAGCCTCATTTTATGCTTTATACTTGGTCGGTCATGAGTGTGGCATTAGTGCCTTACCAATCAGTAATGGCTTGTTTAGCGGACACTTCAAGTGCCTAACACCTTCTTGAAGTGTATATTGAACCTCGAACCCTTTTGGTATTTTCAAATGATTTTTTTGTTTAAGCCTTTTAAAATTTATAAGTTTTCTTGATTTTTATTCAAAAAAATTAAGTGGCGACTCTTGAAAAATGATTTTTACTTGAAAGGTTAATTGATTTTCGAAAAATGAGTCTTTTATTTATTTTTCAATAAAACATCGAGAATCGGTCGGGGTCCGATCAAAATAAACTGGACATAACACCCCACTAGAATTGACAATCAGACTCAATAAAATTTGTCAGATTTCAAAAAAAGTCAAATGATGAAATTACCCTTCGGGACCACTCTTAAGGCCATAACTCAACTTTTCACCCAAATGCCTCAAAACTCAACTCAAGGCCTTGGAAACCTTACCAACCCCCACACTAGGTCAAACTCGACGTTCCGAATGCGATGGAACTGACGGAAATCCCATCTGATGCTTGGAACTCCAAATGTTGATCGAAGTCAACTCTATCAAGAATTCACAACTCAAGAAGGGTCAAATTACAAAAAACACACCCGATCACATTGGGGACCACACCAACCATCCCAAAAATACAAACTAAGCATGAAAATGCTAAGGGGAAGGATAAAATTGTCAATTTACAATCAAAATAAAATTCACAGGAAATGGGACATTACACGAGACCTTTAAAAGAAGACCCATTATTCC
>NW_026030578.1:0-689 GCF_019186545.1 Solanum stenotomum
TGTCAGTCCCAGCAAGTCATAAATGACATGGGGTCGCTATAGGAACGCTCTAAACGACACACATAAGGCAAGACACAGAAATGACCAAGAGGGTCATTACAATAGCCACTACTAAAAAGGAATTTCGTCCGCGAAAGAAAGGATCAAGAAGTACCTGAAAGCTCAAACAAGCCGGGAAACTGCTCTCGCATCTCCTGTTCGGTCTCCCAGGTAGCCTCCTCGACTGAACGATGCCTTCAACGGACCTTAACAACAGGAATGGCTCTTGAGCGCAAACTCCTCACATCTCTGGCTAGAATGGCAACTGGCTCCTCTACGAATGTCAAACGATCATCCAACTCGACTGCATCATACTGGAGCACATGGGACTCATCAGGAACATACCGCCGCAACATCGAAACATGAAACACTGGGTGGATGGCTGAAAATACTGGAGGTAGGGCCAACTCATAAGCAACCTCCCCAACTGTCCGGAGTATCTCAAAAGGCCCAATGTACCTGGGGCTAAGCTTGCTCCGCCTCCCAAACCTCATCACGCCCTTCATGGGCGACACACGGAGGAATACCCGGTCACCAACAGAGAATCTCAAAGGTCGACGCCTCTGATCAGCATAACTCTGGTGCCTACTCTGAGCCGTCCTAAGCCTATCCTGAATCACTCTCACCTGATCCAAGGCCTCCTGAAGCAA
>NW_026030579.1:0-209 GCF_019186545.1 Solanum stenotomum
AACCTCGTATTTTTTCGAGATCTAGGTGAAGAACCCATCGCCCTTGTCTGAATTTCCTTTTATTTTTTTCATCATATTTCCGCTCGCGCGTAAGAATCAGTAAAACGCGTTTCTGAGAAAATCGGCACGNACCGCCTTTAGGCAGTTTGGTTGAGTAGATCTCGAAAAAATACGCGGATTAAAAATAAAAATCGCCTGAAACGGACACC
>NW_026030580.1:0-821 GCF_019186545.1 Solanum stenotomum
TGTCTATTGTTGTGTTGCACCCCGTATATTTAGTGCATTCCAAGTACTAACGCATATTTTGCCTACATGATGTCACCATGTAGGGACCGGAGCTACTCTTGATCCTTCTCTCCATTCACGTGGCTAGTACGGTGCTTATCCGAGTTTGTTGGTGAGTACTCATGATTCGAGGGCTATGTTATGTTTCCTACTCCTATGTTTTGAGACTTTAGCTTGCAATTGTATTTTGACTATGAGGGGAGCCGGTAGTATGTCATGGCCCCCGTCCTATCTACGTATGTAGAGGTGTGCGTTGGACAAGAATTTTGTAAATGAGCTTGACTCTTGTTCTATGATGTCATTTTGAAATGGTTTGCCCTTAGTCCCTATTTCCCATTAATTAATGTTGAATGTGCTTCTGCGACCGATGAAGTGTGATGACAAGTTTGAGAGGCTTGTTTGGGGTTCCTTCGGGTTCCTCATTCGCCATGTCACGTCTAGGCCCTAGGCTTGGGTCGTGACAAGCTTGGTATCAAAGTACTAGGTTGTTAAATCCTTGGAGTCCAACACACCGCGTTGAGTAGAGTTCTAATCATGGTTGTGAAGCGCGCCACGACTATGAATGGGAGGCTACAAAACGTTTTAGGAAAGGTTTCCCTTCTTCATGTTCTATGTCGTGCTTAGAGTGCGATAAGGTGATTCCTCCCTAACGCTTGACCTTTGGATTGCTAGATCATCATGCCAAACATGAGGGGAAGACGGGCCCGATCACCGGAAGAGCCACCCACCAATGGTGAGCTCCGTGATGCACTTATCATGCTTGCACAAGTGGTAGCTAACCA
>NW_026030581.1:0-302 GCF_019186545.1 Solanum stenotomum
ATTAATAGCTGAAAAATAAAAATAAGCTGTTTATAAGACGTTGATACTTTTAATGAATGGTTTGAAATCCATGAGAAAAATCCTACCGACTTGATCCAAATCGAATAATATTACATAATATTTAAAATATCTTTGAACTGTATTAATTAGTACAACAGGAACTTTCTCATAAAGAAATTAAGTTTGACATTTCTTTGTGTAGTAACAACATAATAACGAGGAATTATAAAGTATAATACATAGTAACATAATAACGAGAGAATTAAAAAATACTACTCCCTCTGTCCCAATTTATATGACTC
>NW_026030582.1:0-228 GCF_019186545.1 Solanum stenotomum
GAACAAATATATATAACTGACTAGAGCAAATTGAACAATGATATAATCTGAACATGATTAAGAAGAGTTTAGGTATTTGGTTAAGGGTTTTTAGGTTACGGTTTCGAGCTTAAGTTTTTCTAAAAAAAATTCGATCAAGAGTTTTTTTTCAATCTAGGATTGTTAAAGATTTTTTAGGATCATTATTGTTTTTACGATACTGATCTCTAAGTGCTTAGGGTATATTAT
>NW_026030583.1:0-435 GCF_019186545.1 Solanum stenotomum
ATTTCAAACGGTCGTAACTTTCGGCTCGGACGTCCGTTTGACGCAATCTCAGTTTTGAAACCTCATATTTTTTCGAGATCTATATGAGGAACCCATCGCCTTTGTCTGAATTTCCTTTTATTTTTTTCATCATATTTCCGCTCGCGCGTAAGAATCAGTAAAACGCGTTTCTGGGAAAATCGGCACGCGCAAACCGCCTTTAGGCAGTTTGGTTGCGTAGATATCAAAAAAATTCGCGAATTCAAAAAAGAAATCGCCTGAAACGGACACCCGAGGCCCGAGTTATGGCCGTCTGAAGTTTCCTAAATTCAAAGCCACCTTCCACCTTTAAGATGCTGAATTTCAAACGGCCGTAACTTTCGGCTCGAACGTCCGTTTGACGCAATCTCAGTTTTGAAACCTCGTCTTTTTTCGAGATCTATATGAGGAACCCAT
>NW_026030584.1:0-1271 GCF_019186545.1 Solanum stenotomum
TTAAATTATTTTTTAACTTGTATAAAACCGACATTCGGAGGACAATTTATATAAAATTAATTGAAAATATTAATTTATTACATAACACAAAATCATCCTCCGGAAGACAATTTAAATAAAATTAAATCAAAATAGAAAATAATACCGACATCAAGAGGTCGGTTTTTATTGTAATTCATTTTATGGGAAAAATTCCGACCTCTTGAGGTCGGAATTTGGTTTACCCGCAAACCGACCTCCGGATGTCGCTTTTAAAAGTAATTAGATGAAATAAAAATACCGACCTCCGGATGTTGCTTTAATTAATAGTAATTAGATGAAATAAAAATACCGACCTCAAGAGATCGGTATTTTAATTACATACTATTTAATTTTACCGACATTCGGAAGTCGGTATTATAAAATATTTAATTGAGAAAAAATCCGACCTCAGGAGGTCGGAATTTTTAATGAATTACAATAAAAACCGACCTCTTGATGTCGGTATTATTTTCTCAATTAAATTTAAAAAATACCGACCTCATGAGGTCGGTATTTTATATTAATTTATTTTTACTATTTAATTTTACCGACATACGGAAGTCGGTATTATAATTTTTTTTCTTTTTATTTTACACAAAACCTATTGAGAAAAAATAAATATTGCTATTTATTTATTTGTTTAATACCGACATCAAGAGGTCGGTGTTTATTGTAATTCATTTTTTTTGGGAAAAATTCCGACCTCCAGAAGTGGGAATTTGGTTTTCCCGCTTTCCGCAAACCGACCTCCGGATGTCGCTTTTAAAAGTAATGAGATGAAATAAAAATACCGACATCCGGATGTCGCTTTAATTAATAGTAATTAGATGAAATAAAAATACCGACCTCATGAGGTCGGTATTTTAAATACATACTATTTAAGAGGTCGGTATTTATTAATTTATTTTAATATAAACTCAGCTCTTGAGGTTGATTTTATTAATTAAACATATATATATATGATCAACAGAAGTTTAATTTAATAAATTTAATTTATCGATCAAGTTAATTTTATAAATTTAAATTATAAAACTCCTAATTATATACATTTATTAATTTTATTGATCAACAAAGTTTATCAATATATATAATTTAACTACACATCAACAGAAGTATAATTTAACAAATTTAATTTATCGATCAATTTAATTTTATAAATTTAAATTATATAACTCCTAATTATATAAATTTAATGTATAAATCTCCTTGAATTGATGATCGGTATTTCTTTAATTGACAATGTATTTCAT
>NW_026030585.1:0-291 GCF_019186545.1 Solanum stenotomum
GACCCTACATGGTTCGCAAAGTGTTATCCGGAAGTGCCCTAGTCCTGTCGGAGATGGATGGCACTGAATGGCCGAAACCGATCAACTCAGATGTTGTCAAGAGATACTATGTGTGAAGTTCCAGCTTGTATTTCTATCATTTCCTTGTAATCGTTCTATTTGCTTGTGATTTCTTTGTTTAGAATTTTATCCCTATTATAATGAACTACGTTCGACCTGAATTCTCAAGAATAAGATACGTAGGCGGCCTATGTCGGCCGCGATCACTCCTTTATTCCTTTTTAATATTTT
>NW_026030586.1:0-444 GCF_019186545.1 Solanum stenotomum
GTTCGTCTATATCAGCACGATATAGACGGAAAGCCTCAAATTCTAGTTTCATGCCATTGATATGGTGAGCAGATCCTACCAACATTCGTCAGTCATACCAGCAAATGTCTCAACTCTGAACATGTGTTTGTGTAGTTCAATGTTTGTCACCATCTTGTACTGCTTAGCTTGATACCAATTGCGACAGGGGTGATTTTGTTTTGTCTTACACTACTGCTAGGTAGTCTGCAACACTCACAAATTTTAGCCTCACAACCCTCACATTTTTTACTAAGTCTAGAAGATTGTCTCACTTTTTTGTTGACAAACACATGCACAACAACATAGGGGAACAATCTGAACCTATACTAATGTCAAAGTCTCATGAATTTTTCTAAGGCACATAACACTCTCTGAATGCGTTAGACGAATTTCAACCCCATTCAAAATTTGCACAAAAGCAAG
>NW_026030587.1:0-444 GCF_019186545.1 Solanum stenotomum
ATCTTTATTTAGTTTTTTTGTTTCTTTTTTTTGTGCTTCCGCATTCTAATATTTAATTCTCTATTTGTGATCTCCCTTAACCTTGCTGTTATCAAGTGGTATCAGAGCGGTTCTATCAAGATTCCGTTCTTGATAAATCTTAGGATTTCTTCTTAGAGCAACAACAAAAAAAAAAAAAAAAAATTGCGTGAACAGTAGCGTCGTGAAAAAAAAAAAATTATTACAGTTGCGTGAACAGAAAAAAAAAGTTATAACTTGGTCTCTAAGAAATCTGATTACTTGTCCTCCAAGAAATTTGATTACTTGATACCCAAGAAAGCTTATTACTTGCTATTCAAGAAATCTTATTACTTGCTCTCCAAGTAAACTTATTACTTGCTCTCCAAGTTTTGCATTAATTTGTTTCCAAGCAAGATGGTAGCAAGAAGAGGGGATTCTAGACCT
>NW_026030588.1:0-354 GCF_019186545.1 Solanum stenotomum
CTCAACAAGGCAATTATGATCCCTCCCGCCCTAGATTTGAGAAGAAGCCTGCTAGAATTTTCACTCCGCTTATTGAAAGCCGAACAAAGCTGTTCGAGCGATTAACTGCTGCAGGATATATTCATCCAGTGGGGCCCAAGCCGGTGGACACTAGTTCAAAGTTTTACAGACCTGATCAGAGGTGCGCATATCACTCGAACAATGTTGGTCATGATACCGAGGACTGTATCAACCTGAAGCATAAGATCCAAGACCTGATCGACCAGAACGTGGTCTCTCTTCAGACAGTCGCGCCCAATGTCAATAGCAATCCTTTGCCAAACCATGGCGCTACTATCAATATGATAGAGACAG
>NW_026030589.1:0-583 GCF_019186545.1 Solanum stenotomum
GTGCTAATAAACTAGAAATCATGATTCCAATAATTCTAATACATAATAACTAACATAAATTTATTCAATCATATATATGATATTCAGGAATATATGAAATTAGTTCCGCATATTTTTTGAACAATATACCTTTGCCTCTTGCTTAGCCATGCTATCTGAAATATCTGACTGGATTTCAGATTTATCCATTAACTTTTAAGTAATTAGTATCTTAAGAGAGATTTTTTTTTAGAAGAGAGTTTTTATTTAGGTGTTGCCTCCCTTTACAATGTTTACTACTAAGTCTATATATAGACATACAAATTTACTATTCTAAATACTTATCCTAACACATTTTTTACACATGTCCATTACTATTTACTACTATTCATGAATAGTTCTTATTTTGTCTACCACTATCCTCTTTATGACTTATTTGCACATATTAATAATGTACACTATCTACCACATACACTTGTCATATTTTGTACAAAAGACCCATACCTACTTTATGACAACTATTATGACTTTTACATTTACGTTATTTTATACATAACTTTTTTCGTTCATATCTCTTTCTCCTTCTTGTTTTCCTCCTCGTTGA
>NW_026030590.1:0-249 GCF_019186545.1 Solanum stenotomum
AGCCTGTGCAAAAGGCTAGTTCTGATTTGGATATAACTGAATCTGAAATGAATTTTCCAAATGGAATAACAGGTTAAATAGTTTGATTATGACTGACAAAACTATTGATTTTAGTCCGGGATCTCCGGCAAGAGCTCGTATCGCTAAAGATTTTCAGCGAAAGAAATGGAAACTTTTTAGAAAATGGTTTTTTAAAAACTTTAATAAATTAGAACAACATAAGTTTCAAGAGGAATTTTATAAAGATCT
>NW_026030591.1:0-1177 GCF_019186545.1 Solanum stenotomum
TATTTTTTTCATCAAATTTCCGCTCGCGCGTAAGAACCAGTAAAACGCATTTTTGGGAAAATCGGCACGCGCAAACCGCCTTCAGGCAGTTTGGTTGCGTAGATCTCGAAAAAATACGCGGATTCAAAAAAAAAATCGCCTGAAACGGACATCCGAGGCCCAAGTTATGGCCGTTTGAAGTTTCCTAAATTCAAAGCCACCTTCCACCTTTAAGATGCTGAATTTCAGACGGCCGTAACTTTCGGCTCGAACGTCCGTTTGATGCAATCTTTTTTTTGAAACTCGTATTTTTTCGAGATCTATATGAGTAACCCATCGCCTTAGTCTGAATTTCCTTTTATTTTTTTCATCATATTTCCGCTCGCGCGTAAGAATCAGTAAAACGCGTTTTTGGGAAAATCGGCACGCGTAAACCGCCTTTGGGCAGTTTGGTTGCGTAGTTCTCAAAAAAATACGCGGATTCAAAAAAAAAATCGCCTGAAACGGACACCCGAGGCCCGAGTTATGGCCGTTTGAAGTTTCCTAAATTCAAAGCCACCTTCCACCTTTAAGATGCTGAATTTCAAACGGCCGTAACTTTCGGCTCGAACGTCTATTTGATGCAATCTTTTTTTTGAAACCTCGTATTTTTTTGAGATCTATATGAGGAACCCATCGCCCTTGTCTGAATTTCCTTTTATTTTTTTCATCATATTTCCGCTCGCGCGCAAGAATCAGTAAAACGCGTTTCTGGGAAAATCGGCACGCGCAAACCGCTTTCAGACAGTTTGGTTGCGTAGATCTCAAAAAAATACACGGATTCAAAAAAAAAATCGCCTGAAACGGACACCCGAGGCCCGAGTTGTAGCTGTTTGAATTTTTTCCTCAATTCAAAGCCACCTTCCACCTTTAAGATGCTGAATTTCAGACGGCCGTAACTTTCGGCTCGAACGTCCGTTTGACGCAATCTTTTTTTTGAAACTCGTATTTTTTCGAGATCTATATGAGGAACCCATCGCCTTTGCCTGAATTTAATTTTATTTTTTTCATCATATTTCCGCTCGCGCGTAAGAATCAGTAAAACGCGTTTCTGGGAAAATCGGCACGCGCAAACCGCCTTTAGGCAGTTTGGTTGCGTAGATCTCGAAAAAATACGCGGATTCAAAAAAAAAGTCGCCTGAAACGGACATCCTAGGCC
>NW_026030592.1:0-688 GCF_019186545.1 Solanum stenotomum
AGAGGCAAGTATACCCTTCTTAACTTTGTAGTCTAGATTAAATATATATTTCGTAAAAAAATAGTAATGCATATATACCTTCATTGTTTTATAAATGATGCATATTTACCCCTTTTGTTAATAGAATGAATTAAAAATAATATAAAACTAATTTTTTAATTTCAAAAATGTCACGTGACTTTAAAAAATTACCTCACCTTATGCATTACCCCTCCAAATCTCTTGAAATTCTATGCACATATATAGAAAAAGATTATACATTTAATTGTCAAAAGAAAAGTGTGTTAATGAAATAAAAAAATAAATTTATATAGTTGAGAGAGACCTCATCTTTTTTAGTTTGAGGAAGCAGTGGAATTTGGTCATCTATTGGGGTAATCTCAATGGAGTGATTTCCCATACTTCTTTCTTCAACTATAAGTCCTACAAAAGAAAGTTGTTTGTTTTTAAAGAAATTTTGACCGAAATAAGCCATTATTTAAAACAGTTTATCAAAATAATATATTTTTCTGAAATTTTACAAAATTAGAATAAACATATTTCTTAATAACGTTTTGGCTTTATTTCATTCAAAAGAATTCAATGAAAAAAATACAAAGATCTGACGGAGTAAATAGATATAAAATGTTACTATCAGTAACGTTTTATAATTCGTCACTTTGACACACATTTTACACCTAATTACGTT
>NW_026030593.1:0-691 GCF_019186545.1 Solanum stenotomum
TCATGTACCTAGCTTGTTACAAATGTATTTAACACGCGGACCGATGAGGGGCTTGGTGAGATATCTGCAAGTTGATCACTCGACTTCACAAAATTGACAATTAATCTCAATGTGCTTGGTCTCTCATGAAATACTGAATTTGATGCATAATGCCGATAAAATACAGAGTGATAAAATTACAGTGTTGGAACTTCCCAAACTAAGCTTGCAAAGACTGTTTCAGACCATAGAGTGACTTACGTAATCAACATACAAGGCTACTAAACTCCCCCTGAGCAACAAAATTAGGTGGTTGCTCCATATATACTTCTTCACAATGCAACGGTCGTTGCAAGTGCTCAAAATCTAGTATAAAGTATATGGATCATGTTGGAATCAATAGACGAGTCGATATTACACAAGTCACCGAAAAACTGGCAGAAACATGCTCAGATGTCGGAGTATTAGATTTGATGGCTAAAAGTAGTCACAATCTAAGAAATAAAATTATATGGGTAGGGTCGGAATGATGTCATGACCCAACTAGAAAATAGAAATTATATAGAATAGTCCGAATTGATGGAACGACCCCATTGAAAAAGAGAAATAATATGGGTAGGGTCGGAATGATGGCACGACTCAGCTGAAAAAGTAAAATTAATATGGGTAGGGTCGAAATGATGACATGACCCTACTGAAAAAGAAAAATTAT
>NW_026030594.1:0-1206 GCF_019186545.1 Solanum stenotomum
AGAGAGTTTTTTGAAAGAAAGTTTTAAGCTCCATTTATCTAAATACTAAATTTTTAGTTGAGAGAGTTTTTTGAAAGAAAGTTTTAAGTTAGGCAATGCCTGCCTTTATATTTACATATCCCTCCACTTATATAGAAAGGAATTCTTACGTACTACTTACAATTTACACCTACCATTCCTACTACTTACACTTACCCATATAATTGTTACACTTGTCCATTCTTGCCCATACTACTTTATTACATTTGTCCATCCTACTTTTAATATGCACATGCACACACTACCCACTTTATTGACTATTTTACATTACATTCAATAATAAGACTAATATATTTACAAGTGTCTTCTCTTATCTCCTTCCATCCGTATCTTCTTTTCTTGTCTTTGACTACTTGTCATACTTTACATGCTATATTTATGACATACTACTATTACTATGACTTGGTATCAGAGCTATGGATAATAAGAAACACGGTAAGAAATATACGAGTAGAAAATTAAGAAAAATAAGAAGAAAATTAAACAAATTATATCCGGAATATAAACAACTTATTATCACAAAAACTGATAACAAAAAATTAAATCAATTAATAGATAATATATCTAAAATAGAATATAAATATATTCAATACTTAAAAATACAATGAATAACAAGAATAGCGAATATAAACAAAAACTTAATGAAGTAATTATAGTAAAACGACAAGAATTAGAACATAGGCAAAATAGACTTAATAGTAATATATTTGCAGGAATTTGTCACAAATCTATACTAGCACAAAGAAAGACTATTTTTTATATAGAAATATAAATAAATAACTTAGAATATAAACTACAACATAATTTATAAATGAATAAAGAAGAATACGCAATAGATGAAAAAACATATGAAAATTATGACGGATTAAAAATAAAGATAATATTTTCTAATCTAGGAAGAAGATATAAGAAAATAGGTGATAATATAAGCTTAATGTTAGAAAAAGAAACGGTAAAACAAGAAGATAGTTTAACTGCTATGGTAAGAATAACAAAAGAAAATGAAGAAGTAGATAGAAGAACGGAAATTGAAAAAATAAAACAACAAACAAAAAAGGAAGTACAACAATTAGAAGAAATAAAAAATACTAAAATAATAGAGCTAGAAAAAGAGAACATATCATAGATTGCAAATACAATAAAGGAAAAGCCAAAATACCAATAATA
>NW_026030595.1:0-210 GCF_019186545.1 Solanum stenotomum
TCATATTCAGCTCATATATTGGGTTAATCTTGAGACAATTTTAGCCTCTTAAATAATTTTAAAACCTGCTTTCTTCTTTTTTCCGACTCAAATTTGTTTCTCGTCTTTAATTTTATTTTCTTTGATATGTTTAGTTCTACGTTCGGTTTCTCCCCTTTATTTAACAAGGTCGTTTGGAAATTTTTATTCAAGATGTTTTTAAAATGAAGT
>NW_026030596.1:0-392 GCF_019186545.1 Solanum stenotomum
TCAAATATGCCCTACAAAAGCGATGACTCGCCAAAATTTTTAAGGATTGAGCACAAGATAATTTCATATTTGGTTAATTTTAGACCAATTTAGTATAATCACTAATTTTCATATATATAAGATCATAGTAATTCATCATTAATTCTTTCATTCAAATAACCAATAAATTCTTCTTTTAAATAAAATAAAAATATTTTTCAAATTGAAGAATGAAAAATATTTGCTAATATACTACAACAAAGTAAAAATGTCCTGAGTAATCTAACCATAAGTCATGTTCATGAGAAAGTTCGTTTGTAAAAATAATTTCTACAATGATTTATTTGCTTTTCCAGTCGTTTTCTTTTCTGAATGTTTTTTTTCTTTCAAAGGTCAAATAGAGTTGCTGAAAC
>NW_026030597.1:0-225 GCF_019186545.1 Solanum stenotomum
CTACATCTACTGCTTGCACTCCCTGTTTCTCACTTCCTTGTTCCATTTCCTTTCTCTTAACTTCAGCAAATTGTTCAGCCGACAATATAAATGTTGTGATCGCGTTATCTTTTTCTTCCAGTTTAGACACAAGGTTCAGAAACTTTTTCTGTATTCATCACCCAATTAACATTTAACAGTCGACAGAAATTACTAGTACTAAAAATATCACGACTCCTACGGTAA
>NW_026030598.1:0-664 GCF_019186545.1 Solanum stenotomum
ATATTTCTCAGTCACAGAGACATAGTACTCCCTCCATTTCACATTAATTGAATTGTTGAGGTGTTTCACACCCTTTAAGTAAAGAAGATTAAGACATAAATTAGGCTTAACTTTCCATTTTTACCCTTATTAATTATTATCAAAATTATGATTTAAATAACTAAACATTAGTTAATAACTAATTCCAATACTAACTAATGGAGGGTAAAATTAGAAAATATTATAAAAGTAGTCTTGAAAATTGAACAATTAAGTTAATTTGAAAAATGAAAAATGACTCAACAATTCAATTAATATGAAATGGAGGGAGTACT
This sequence comes from Solanum stenotomum, assembly GCF_019186545.1. Lineage (NCBI taxonomy): Eukaryota > Viridiplantae > Streptophyta > Magnoliopsida > Solanales > Solanaceae > Solanum > Solanum stenotomum. The sequence continues at coordinate 315 of NW_026030598.1, forward strand.
AAATAACACAATACATAATACATGGATTGTTTCTCCTACTACTCCCTACTAAACGACCCCTAAGTAAATACCTAAGACAACAATTATTAACATTGAATTGGGATTTATAAGCACACACAAGCCTGTGGAGTAAAAGATTCATACAAAGAAAGAAAAACTAAAAAACACGAAAGAGAAACACATACTTGCACATTAACAAAGAGTGCTAAAGCCTTTACTGGCATTAGCTAATTGTCATTAGATTCAATGTCGCTATAGGCTTTAGGAACTTTTACAAAGAGTGTTTATCACTAATAATTGCCCCAAAAAAACAACTTATTTCGCGGCAATCAAGCTATTGTCGTTAATTA
>NW_026030599.1:0-1658 GCF_019186545.1 Solanum stenotomum
ACAGGCACCAGCACCAGCACCAGCCCCACCAGCACCAACACCAGCTCCAGCGCCGCAGGGTCAGCCTGTCGCAGCGGCACCAGAGGTTCAGCCGCCACCAGTTCATGTGACTGTCGTGTCAGACTTAAAGGACGGGGAGATGCCACTGCGCGAGCAGAAGATGCTCGGGGTATTCCAGAGGTTGGCACCGCCGATATTCTCAGGGGCGATGGGGGAGGATGCCTACGAGTTCCAGCTTACTTGTCAGGAGCAGCTACAGTCATTAGGCCTNACTGCTCATCAGTTTCGTGGGCCAGCCAGGCAGTGGTGGCACTCGTATCGAGAGTACAGGCTAGTTGGATCGCCTCCTGTATCTTGGAGTGAGTTCTCAGAGGCTTTCTTAGCCCGGTTCATGCCACAGAGCGTCAGGGATAGGCTTCGTGATCAGTTCTCCAGATTGGAGCAGGGCCCTATGACCGTTTCAGAGTACGAGACGAGATTCCATGAGTTGTCTCGACATGCTACCATGATCCTACCCATGGAGGAGGAGAGAGTTCGTTCTTTTGTACGTGGATTGCGGTACCATCTGAGGGTCGACACACAGCATTTAGTTTCTGCCGGCCGTTCATTTCTTGATGTAGTTGACCATGCCCGATCCATGGAGCATATTCATCGCGAGGCCCAAGGGGGCAGCGATAAGAGGGCACGCTACCAGGGCAGCTACAGCGGGTCCCAGACTAGAGGGAGAGACTCCTATGATAGGCCCCGCCAGAGGTTCCAGCAGGGACAGTCCAGTCGTCCTGTTTAGGCGGCATTACCTGCTTCTGAGGGAGGCCAGTATCACCAGGTTGGTCCTAGTACGGGCCAGAGTTCGAGGGGATCAGATTCCCTCCCTTCCTACCGCAGTCGGGTTACTTCAGGGCGTTCAGCTTCGGGGTGTTTTGATTGCGGTGCTCCTGACCATTGGTCCAGAGAGTGCCCCTGGCGAGGGCGAGGAGCGATTATACCAGCTCCCCTTGCACCCAGACCAGTTTCAGCAGTGCCCCCTCTAGCTAGAGGTGGTGGTCAGGACCAGGGTCGTCGGGATAGCCGATAGGGTACCAGAGGTGGAGCTCGAGGAGGCAGGCTGGGTGGTAGATCAGATGCATCGGGCAGAGGTGCTCAGGGCCATTTCTACGCAGCCCCGGCGAGGGCGACGGCTGAGGCATCTGACGATGTTATCACAGGTACACTTTTATTATGCCATCAGCCTGCTACAGTATTATTTGATCCCGGATCCACATTCTCGTATGTATCTGTTTATTTTGCTCCTCGATTGGGTATGAGGTCTGAGTCTTTGGCAGAGCCAGTTCATGTTTCGACCCCGGTGGGTGAGTCCTTAGTAGTGGATCAGATTTTGCGATCTTGCTTAGTGACTATCCAGGGTTGTGATACTAGAGTTGATCTTATTCTGCTAGATATGGTTGATTTTGATGTGATTCTTGGCATGGACTGGTTATCCCCTTACCATGCGGTCTTGGATTGCTACGCCAAGACTGTTACCTTAGCGATACCTGACATTCCCCCAGTGTTGTGGCAGGGTGCTTATAGTCACACACCGACAGGGATCATCTCTTTTATGCGGGCTAGACGGTTGGTTGCTTCTGGGTGCTTAGCTTATTTGGCTTATGTGCGAGATG
>NW_026030600.1:0-1657 GCF_019186545.1 Solanum stenotomum
ATATTGATGAGTTGAGGATTATGCCCTTGTGGGCAAATTTATGCATTGATCCCTTTGTTTATGGAATTGTACTTAGACTATGTTTATGATATTGAATTACATTGTTGATTCCAATTGCTACCTATGTCAATTGATTATGAATTATTGAGGATTGATCCATAGTAATCATGGCTTGGAGAATTGGTAAGTTGACCTAACTTCTAGTCTATAGTATGAGAATTGATGTTATGTGGTTTGATCCGCTTATGGTAAAGGTGTTCAATTCTTATCTATCTATGCATGTTGAGATCATGGCCTTGAAGGCAATAGATGTGAAGTGAATTGATGATTATGATGCATATGTTTATGAAGATATCCAATAAAGGTTATGTATGAAATCCTCAATGCTAGCATGATGTTTAAAGTGTGTTGATGATGAGGAGTATAATATGAATGATAATGTTAGGGATAAGGTGTGGTCTACATGATTGATTATGTTAGGTACTATTGTGGAATGACCCCTACCTATATGACCCCTATATGAATGTGTGATCATATACATGTTAGGAGTACCTATTCAATGTTGAATGTGTTCTTGTCTTCTACGATGAAGTGTGGGTGTTTGGTCTAGAATCCCTAAGGGATTTATATGTGAATTGCTCATGAATTGGGGACATTGTGAATGTGTTGTGATCCCTTTAATGGAAGAGCACTCAATATCAATGTTGCTGCTAATATGTCACTATGAGGACCAATATACACAGACACACTCTACAAGAATAGCTATGAATATGATATGTTATGGAGTCTATTGAAAGGTGAACTCTTATATGCACCCTTACATCTTATTATGCATGCAAAGTGTATGATTAGCAAGGTAAGAATATGTGTTGTATAAAGGTGTTTATGTGAAAAGCTTTCTCACATATGTAAACACACACATGAATGAATGAATAAGGTTATGATAATCTAGTGAAAGTGAGTCTCTTGAAAGGTTTCCTCAATTGTACTCTAAACTAGACTATGTTATGAATATGGTATGATTATGTGAAAGGTCATTCTCACATAATGTAGGTTCTATGACGAAAGGTCATTCTTATCTTAGAAACCTTTGAGTTATATGATATGAGGGATTAAGTCCCTAAAGCCTATTTTATGAACTAAAGTTAAATAAAGGCTTAAAGATGTTTAAAAAGGGAGTTGGAGCTTAGCACAGAGTGTGCATGAAAAATGAGAGTGGGGGCTTCACGTTTTGCAAGTCCGACATCCCACAAGAGAACCTTCACGTTTAGTAAGTCCGGGTTCCCAACATAGATGTTGTTTCATGAGATGGAAACCTCCACGCTTGGTAAGTCAAGATTTTCTAGTAGCAATCTCATTGTTCCATAACTACGTGCCCACGTAGGTATTAGCTTCGTGAATCCACTAGATACATATTATGTATGTAGGTCCTACTTACGCAAGTAGTACCCTCTCTTTTCGGTGTAGGAGTAGAACACCAGATTCCAAGTAGCTCACATGGTCTATGTCGGTTATGGCAATGTCTCCTGAAAGTTAAGAAATGAACTAAGATAAGAATGTGAACTCTAGTCATGATTTCTTAAAGAGTTACATAGTATAGGTAGGACTATGGACCCTACTTATGCATTTCACAAGTGGACTCTAAGGGAGGTTATGA
>NW_026030601.1:0-304 GCF_019186545.1 Solanum stenotomum
TATAAGAAAGTTTTTATTATGTTAGGCATTGCCTGCCTTATAACATTTACATCAGGTTCCTTATATAGACATACAAACTTACTATTCTAAATACTTATCCTAACACGTTTTTTACACGTTTTTTACACCTGTCCACTACTATTTACTACTATTCATGACTACTATTCATGAATAGTTCCTATTTTATCTTATTAAGACTTATTTACACCTAACTTTTACACTTGTCTAATATGTGCACATGCATGCTTTCTTCTTTACGACTTTTGTTTACAATCTACACTATCTACATTTGTCATTACTTGAT
>NW_026030602.1:0-1303 GCF_019186545.1 Solanum stenotomum
TCCTTTTCATGGGTGTGAAGTGCACCACTTCTAATGAGAGGGAGGCTATGAAGTGTTTTAGGAAAACTTCACTTTCTTGATATTCTATCGTGCGTTGGTATGATCTCCTTTCTAATCCATCGTTATGCGCTTAAGATCATGCCTCCCCGTAGAGCTAACGCCAGGAATGCTAACGCAATTCCTCTAGTCCCAGACCATGAGGTTAAGAATGAAGAGTTTTAGGATGCGATCCAACTTTTGGCTCAGAGTATGACCAACAAGAACAATCAGCAGGTTCCAGTTCCTACTAATATAAATGGTGGATCAGTGGCAGCTAGAGTTTGAGATTTTGTTAAGAATGAATCCGCCTGAGTTTTAGGGTCACAAGTTGGTGAAGACCCACAAAACTTCATTGACGAGGTTAAGAAAATCTTTGGAGTGATGCAAGTGACTGATAATGGTAGGGTTGAGTTGGCATCCTACCAGCTTAAGGATGTGGCTCACATATGGTACACTCAGCGTAAAGATTCAGGGGCTACTTTATCTTTTATGACTCCTTTCATAGCAGTCCAATTCAGTGTTAGTCCAAAAACTCTCTCAGAACCTTTCTCAGTCTCTACTCCAGTCGGTGACCTAGTCATATCTAGACGGGTATATAGAAATTGCCCTGTCACAGTTTCTCAGAAAGTCATCTCAGCAGATCTTGTAGAGTTAGAAATGGTAGACTTTGATGTCATTCTAAGCATGGATTGGTTACATTTATGTTATGCCTCAGTTGATTGTAGAACTAGGATTGTTCGTTTTTAGTGTCCAGACGAACCAATCTTAGAATAGAATGGTAATATCTTAGTGCCTATATATCGATTATCTCTTACCTTAAGGCCAGAAAGAGGTGAATCTAGAGGGTGGTGTAGCACATATTGAGGAAAAAGGGAATGAAGTAGAAAAAGATGTTCATCGTCTTGCTTTCTTAGAAGTTAGTCTTACTAACACATCAGATGGTGGTGTGATAGTCCAGAATAGATCAGAATCATCTTTGGTAGTGAAAGTTAAGGAAAAGCAAAACAGCGAACTGATATTACTTGAACTCAAGGGTGCAGTCTATCAATAGAGAGTGGAGGTTTATCTCCCAAGGGGGAGATGGTGTGCTTCGCTACCAGGGTCGATTATGTGTTCCTAATGTGGGTGAGTTGAGACAACATATTCTTGCAGAAGCCCACAATTTTAGATATTCTATTCATCCAGGCGCCACTAAGATGTACCGTGATCTGCAGGAAGTCTATTGGTGGACTGGTTTGAAAAGAGATATAGCAGACTTTGTGGC